>NC_067401.1:414907400-415019900 GCF_016432865.1 Antechinus flavipes | reverse complement strand
ACCCCTTTTGGGATTTTCTTTGCAAAGGTACTGAAGTGGTTGGTCATTTCCTTCTCCAGCTAATTTTACAGATGTGGAAACTGAGGCAAGCAGGATTAAGTGACGTGCCTGGGGACACAGCTAGCATTTGTCTGAAACTGGATTTGAACTTAGGAAGGTGAGGGGCTCCTGACTCCAGGCTTGGCACTCTATGCATTGCCTACCTAACTGCTCACCTGGCTCCTGTAAGAGAGGGACTGTGCATCTGGAGCCTCCTAGGCAAAGCATACTCTGCTTAATGCTGAATGACGTGGAGAAGTTTGGGGAGCTTATTTCTGGAAGTCTGTGATACTTATAATGGAAGGGTCCCTCTCTTCACCTTATAGCATTAACAGGTATAATGTGACTGTTTCTAGCTGTTGAGCTGGAACTGATGTAACATAAGAGTCACTAACTGGACAAATCACTCTCCTGCTGATGAGTGAGGCAATGAGTATTAGAAAGCTTCTAGGTGGGGTGAAAAGGAACAATTATTGTTCATCTTTTCTGACTCTGTGACTATAGCACTTCAGGCCCCCTTTTCTCCACTATCTCTCAAAGTCTGTCCAAATTCAAGTTCATTGCTTTCATGACACTAAGTCTCCATCTCTTTTTCTGCCCTCTCCTTCTCCTTTTAGTTTTTCAACATCAAATCTTTTCCAATGAGTCCTGTCTTCTCATTATATGGGAAAGTATTTAAGTTTCCACTCTAGTGTTTGACCTTCCAGTGAATAATATGAATTAATTTAAGTATTGACTGATTTGCTCTCCTTGCTGTCCAAGGGACTTTCAAAAGTCTTCTCCAGCCCCACAGTTTGAAAGCACTAATTCTGCAGCCCTCAGCTTTTCTTATAGTCTGACTCTCACAGCCTTACATTACTACTGTACAAACCATAGCTTTGATTATATGGACCCTTGTTGGCAAGGCGACATCTCTGCGTTTTAATATGCCATCAGATCTGCCATAGCTTTCCTTCCAAGAAGCAACTATCTTAATTTTGTGACTTCAGTTGCAGTGATCTTTGAGCTCAAGAATATAAAACCTGGCACTGCTTCCTTTCCTTCTCCCTCTATTTGCCAGGAAGTTATAGGACTGGTTGCCAAGATCTTAGGGTTGTTTTTTTTATTTTTTATTTTAAGCTCAAAGCTAGTTTTTACACTCTCTTCTTTCGCTCTCATCAAGACACTTCTTAATTCCTCTTCACCGTCTGCCATCATCGTGGCATCGCCTGCATATCTGAGATTGCTGATATTCCTCCTGGCAACTTTAATTCCAGCTTTTGATTCATTCAACCTGGCATTTAGCATGATATACACTTCATATAAGTTAAATAAGTCAGGTAACAATCTACAGCCTTCTTGTATTCCTTTTCCAATCTTAAACCAATCAATTGAAGAATGGCTGAACAAATTGTTGTATATGATTGTAATGGAATACTGTTGTGCTATAGGAAAGGATTAGCAGGATGCTCTCAGAAAAACATGATTCAGACTAGATGAACATTGAACACAGCTTTGCATAGCTACACATGTATAACCTTTGTCAAATTGCTTTCTCAATGTGGTTGGGCAAGAGAGAGAGAATTTGGAACTCAAAATTTGAAAAATGACTTAAAATTGTTTTTAAAGCTAATTGGAAAAAATATCAAATTACAAAGGGAGAAAAATTAAACAAAATAGGAAGTTATAGAAGAGTATAGGAAATGGTAGTGATAATACATCAATATCAAAGAATTGACCTTCAAGACTGAAATTATTGTTTTGTTTATGTTTTTTATTGGCATAGACTTATTTACTATCTTGTTTGCTTTGTCATTTTTTAGCTTGCAAGTACAAAATCCTGGTGATTAATTTAGTAAAAACTGTCTATTTAGTGTTATGGTATCTATATACATAATGTTTTTGTTTTTGTTTTGTTTTGTTTTGTTTTTACTTTTACTGTAGCTGTTTGAGTAGCTTTACCCCTTTATTACAGATGTCCTTAACCTTTTGAAGTTATGAATCCTTTTGACAATCTAGTGAAATCTATAATAGATCCCTTCTCAATATATTATTTTAAATGCATAAAATAAAATACGTAGATTTGCAAAGGAAACCAAATTTTTTTTTGCATGAAACTTTCCCTTGATATCTCATTATATCTATGCTTTCCTATTTTAAGTGATGAGTACTGGAATGGACAAGGTTATGACTTTGTAAACGGTTGATGTTATTTAGTCAAACAGTCCTGAGTTACTAGGTCAATCAATATAAGAAAGCTATTCATTGTAACTAGGAAATTGGTATTGGGGAGACAATGGACTGGGGATTTGAGCTAGTAGCATTAAAAAAGAACCTCTCTGCTGCTTAGGAATTCCCTTAGAACTCTGAGGGAGCATATGTAGCCAGATTCTGTCTTGGGACCCTAATCACCAGACTGAGTAAGAATTATGGTCCCCAAAAGCTGAAGATGGCTATATAATCTTCTGCTGAGTTAAGCATCTGTTCTTGTTCTCCCAATTAGTGCTGAGAAGTTTAGCGGGGAAACATTCGATTTCTTCCTTGAGAATACTCAAACCAGGATTAGCAGGCAAAGGAACAACTGAATAGGAAAATTGATCCAGGACTCAAAATGTAGTGTGACGTGAAGGTCATTGTTAAATTTGGCCTGATGTTTATACTGAGTATCTGTCTGATTGCCTTTTTTTCTCGCCAGTGAAGAAAAAAAGGACTTTGCTTCTGTTACTAAGCAAAGCAGGTCACCTAATAGGGAGTTTCAGACTAGCAAAGTTCAGGCTGAGCTCTCCAAATGCCCAGACAAAGTTTCCTATTCTGCCAACATGGCCAGCTGTTCAGTGTCGACCTGGTACATAATGGTGTGCATCTTTACAATCTACTCATTGTGTCTATATCCAGATCATCTAGTCCAAGGATTGTTAACCCAGGGTCGGTAAAATTGTTCTAAAATAATTTTAATAACCACAGTTCTTTATATTATTTTCCTTCATAACCCTGTTTTGTGCATTTGAAAATATTATTTCTTATTCTATAAATAGGTCCAGAGGCTTCACCAGATTGCCAAAGAGCACCATGATACATCCAAGGTTAGGAGCCCCTGAGTTCCTTCAATCTCTTCCTAAGTCAGAAGACCCTCCAGTACTTTCATATAACCTATGTTGTTGTTCCATATCCAACTCTTTGTGACCCTATTTGGGTTTTTTTTTTTTGACAGAGATACGTCCATTTTCTTTTCCAGCTTATCTTACAAATGAGGGAAACTGAGGCAGATTTAAGTCACCTACCCAGGATCACACAGCCAGTGTAAGCCCCAATTTGAACTCATGTCTTGACTCCATATCTGGCTATCCCCATCCAGCCTCTACTTCAGAAACTTTAGCAGCAGAAAACTAACTCACAGGCTTACAAAAGATTCTGTTCCATTTTTGGACAACTCTAATTGTTAGTAAGCTTCTTTACAGGGAACCATTGGTTCCGATTTTCACTGCCAACTGTGGCTCATCAGTAGGTGAAGGAGACTGGAAAGGCGGAGATTTCAGCTATTCCTGGGCAGCGGCTCTGGACGCAGCAGCTTCACATGATCAATGACCTCTCCTTTGATCTCACCAAATCTTCTGCGAGAGGAACTATTCAGAGTGGGAAGTATATTGTGTATATTATATATCATTACTGTCTTCAAGATGAGAGCTGCAAGGTGTTAGACAGCTCTGGATAGCATCACAAAAATACTTTTTTTTTCCCCTGCAGAAAACAACAGGCTATTAACATGGGGGTCATTTTGGAATGACTGTCTTTTTGTATACTGATATTCAGTCAGCAGACTCCTTAATAATCTCCTGGTCTTTTTCACTTCCTTGCTCCTGAAGCACATTTTCCAAAACATTTGTCACTGTTCTTCTACATGTGTACCATCCCTTAAAGTTATTCAGTCAGATTTCTAACTGGATTCAGGCCAGAAGAAAAAAATCTATACCAAATAATCAGGATGAAGATAAGAGGAAAGACATTGTGTAATTATATCAACTTCAACCTTCCAGATATAAATAAGTTTTTTACCCTGAAAATAAGAAAAAAAGTTAAAGATATTTCCTTACATTTGTATCCGACTTTTTTTAAAGCAAAGTTTAACCATTTTAAAACAATCACCAAAAAGAGGAGACAATCTCTAAAATAATCTCTCAGAGCCCAGAAATAAACCCAGGCAGCAGATACTATATGTCCTTGTCAAACAGAACATTGGAGGCCAAAACAAATACTCTTTGACTCACAAAAAAGAGAAATGAAGTGAAAAAGAAAACTTAGCAAAAACCTGACATCCAATTAACCAGATTATCTTGCAGATTCACTTTTAGATTATTATTTCAAATTAGATTGAAGAATAACTCTTCTAGGAAGTCTATTGCCTTTAATCCAAATCTACAACTAAGTATGATAATAATATTGCAATGCAGAATCAGATGAATGTATTAAGAGACTCTGGACCCTATTCTTATATAATTTATACAACTTCTACAAATAAGATAAATATCAATGCAGAAGAATCCTACAAAGTTGAGTGTAGCAACAAAATATTGTTGCTATGTACAGTGATTGATATGATGATCAATTATGATGGACTTGGCTCTCCTAAATTCAAAGAAGGTGTTTATGATACATAAGCAAATAACTTATCATATAAAACAATACAAAAGCACGTGACAGATGTAGACCAAATTTTATGTTGAACAAAACTGAAATTTAAAAATTTAAACAATTTTTTCAAGCTCTTAAAAAGAACATTTACTACTAAAATCACAATGGAAAAGTGAATCATTTTGAAAGAAAAGTCAGCTGTAAAGTTCTGTGCTAAATGGGAACAGCAGAAATAGGGGACACTGCAAAGTGAGATTATGTTATGAAACCTGTTGTCAGACATGTATATAGCAGAATTGTACTAATAAAGTGTGTTTTTACATGAATCTCCATAAGTCATAGGCCCATTGTATCTTCCAAAAAACTGATGGCTATGTTTATACAGTCACCCTGGGCATAGGTAATTGGGTAGAGCTCTGGGACTGGAGTCAGGAAATTGAGATCAAATCCAGCCTCAGACACTTATTAACAGTTTGACACTAGCCAAATCACGATAGTTCTCTTTCTTCTTCTGTAAAATGTGCGCTGTAATTGCACCTACTTTATAGGCTTGTTGGGAGGATCAAATGAACTTGGCATAGTGTCTGTTAGCTACATGGACATGGCTCTCTTCAACAATGAGATGATTCAGGACGATTCCAGTAGACTTGTGTGTGGTTTTTTTTAATAACAGCTTTTTATTTTCAAAATATATGCAAAGATAATTTTCAATATTCTCCAATAGACTTTTTATGGAGAGAGCCATCTGCATCCAGAAATAGTTTTATAGGGACTGAATGTGGATCACAACATAGTATTTTCACCTTTTTTCTTATTGTTTTCTTGCTTTTTGTTTTCTCCTTTTTGATCTGATTTTTTCATGTGCAGCATGATAAATGTGGAAATATGCATGGAAAAATTATACATGTTTAACATATTTCGGATTACTTGCTGTCTAGGGGAGGGAGTCCCCTAGGAAAGGGAGAAAGGAAAGGGAGAAGAGAAAAATTTGAAACCCAAGATTTTGCAAGGGTGAATGTTTAAAACAAAAAGTTATTATTAAAAAAAAAGAAAGAGAAATGTTAGCTACTATTATTAGTATTATCAGTCCTATCTTTTTACTCCAGGATTAGAAAATATTTCACTGTATTTGATAAATCCATAGGACTACCCAGAGATTACTGGAATCAACTCAGCAACAATTCAACATAAGGATTGGCCCATGTATGACATTAGAGACTAGATTATAGAAATTCACATTCCACAAAGTGATTGGAATGCCATTGGTGCTCCAGGAATATTTAGAGAGAAAGAATGGCATAATGGAAAATTGCTAGATTTGGAGTCGGGAAACCTGGATTTGAATTTCAGCTCCAACGACTCCCTCTTTTCTTCTTACTTTGCTCAATTATAGGACAAGGAGTTGAAATGCATTGTATGACTTCTAAGGAAATGGCTATGATATACACATTACATATATGCATATGTGAGTATAGATGTATAATTCAATAATAGGTATGTGTACTATGTGCAGGGTACTGTACCAACTCCAACTTAAGGAAAGTTATCTAATATCTTCAGAAAATATAATTTAGGTGGTACAGAGAATAGAGTGATTTGTGAATCTGAAAGGACCCAGTTCAATTCATGCCACAAGCATTTACTGACCCCTCTACAGTCACTTAACATTCCTACTCTGCTCATTTATGAAAAGAAAGTGTTCGATTTAATGACCTCTAAAGTCCCTTCCAGCTCCAATCCTCTGGTTTTTTGGAAAACAAATTCTTTGTAGATAGGCACTGGATCTGTCTCTTATGAAGAACTCTCGTGAACAAACTTCTCCTACCAACATAAATCACTGTTTTTCAAGCCCTCAAAGCTCTTAGAAAGCTGCTTAGAACACCAGGCTGGCAAAGGGCTTGCCCAAGGTCAGACAATCAGTGTGGCAGAAACAGGATGATATAAATAGCCAATGTGAGAAATCATAAACCCCAGAATTTTTCAAATGATGACTTGAAGCTGAGGATTTAGTTTTCTTTTTGTGTACTTTTATAGAAAATACAATATTCTGATGATCAACTCTGATGGACGTGGCCCTCTTCAACAATGAGATGAACCAAATCAGTGCCAATAGAGCAGTAATGAATTGAACCAGCTACGCCTAGCGAAAGAACTCTGGGAGATGACTATGAACCACTACATAGAATTCCCAATCCCTCTATTTTTGTCCACCTGTATTTTTGATTTCCTTCACAGGCTAACTGTACACTACTTCAAAGTCCGACTCTTTTTGTACAGCAAAATAGCTGTATGGATATGTATACATAAATTGTATTTATTGTATTTGTATATATATATTGTATATATTGTATACTTTAACATATTTAACATGTATTGATCTACCTGACATCTGGGGGAGGGAGTGGGGGGAAGGAGGGGAAAATTTGGAACAAAAGAATTTGCAACTGTCAATGCTGAAAAATTACCCATGCATATATCTTGTAGATAAAAAGCTATATATTAAAAAAAAAAAAAGAAAGAAAGTACAATATTTATTTTCTTGCTGTTACTTTTGGCTTTGTGGGCAAGATTCAATTGATTGAGTAGATACACTACTACATATTTGTCACGTGTCCAGGGCTGTGAAAGATACTGGAAAAAAAAAGTACATAACATTGTGTAGCTGTCCTCAGTGAGCTTATTGTTTAGCTGAGGAGAGCAGAATAAGATACATATTCTGATTTATGGTTCATAATCCACAAACATTTTTCAGGGGTCTGCTCTGAGTCAGACACTGTGCCAACCACTAGGAATACAAATTCCAAAAAAGATAGTTCTGACCCTCAAAGAACTTACATTCTAAAGGGGAAAGACATAAATAGAAACTGAAAGGGCAAAGGGGAGACTGAGATACACTGTCCAAGGACATAGTAGAGAAAGTCTAGAGTGAAGCCCGGAACCGTAGATTTAGAAATGGAAGAAACTTTAGAAGTCATGTAATAATAATAATTATCATGATGATGATAGTATTTTCTATGTGACAGGTCCCATAACTAAGCACTTTACAATTATTCTCTCCTTGTATCCTCACACAACCCTAGGAGGTAGGTTCTACTATTATTCCCATTGTACAGATGAGGAAACTGAGGTAAATAGAAGTGAAGTGACTTGTCCAGGTTCACAACTTCCAGGACCTTTTCACTCAGAAATGAAACTTTTTCTGGCTGGCTGCCATCTTTTCTTTCTGGATTCACCTACCTTTCAGAAAAGCACTTGGGTAATCAAGAAGGAAGAGACACACTGGGTCTTTATAAAACATAAAGATGTCATACTTAAAAGATGTGAAAAATTAGGAACATGAGGGCAGAAGGTAATTCTGGGCAAGCAGGTCTGACTCAGGAGCGATCTGCAAATTTCCCATCGCTTCAATTGGGTCCAGGTATTGTAATACAGTTAGAGGCCACACAGTGGCACCCTAGACTACAGAGCCGCCTGTGTCTCCATGTGTGAAAGGACCTCGGCTTTGAAATAAGAGTTTCCTTAAATCTGCTTCCATTTAGGGTTAGGATTAGGTTCAATGGCAGTCCCACGGTAGGTTCTTATTCTTTGGATCTTCCCCCAGAAGGTCCCACCCCACCCCACATCTGCCCATCCCCACTACCTTGACATTACGGGGAGCCTTCCTTCTATTGCTGGGACTTGAGAAGCAGTTGAGGAGAAATCCAGGCGCTTTATCCTGGGTTGGGAGTGGGCATTCGTGCAGGAAGGAGACCTGCCTCATTGGGAGCTGAAGGTGGGCGATTTTCTGGGTAGGAGGCCACAAAGATTAAGGAAATTCCCTTTAACCTCTGTAGGGAACGTCCAATATGGAAACTCCCTCCTCAGATACAAATCAGCAACTCTTTTGCCTGGAAGAACTTTCCAAATTTAAAGTTACCAAAAATGCACTTATTTGTATTTAGTTATTTATTATTTAAATTCATTAACTGCTTTCTGTATGAATGATATCATTGTATTTTCAAAGTTTACCAGAGTTGTCCTATGCGTGGGAGAAAGTTAAATTGTTATATAAAAAAGGTGAATCAATTATTCAACATATATTTATGAAACAATATGTGCCGAGCAACTATGTAGTCCCTGTGCAGAAATATGACATGGTCCTTTCTTTGCGGAGCTTATTATCTACCAGGGGAAATGTGGGTAGTAGCCACATGGGACTGAGTGGCTAATAGGACCCACATTTTTTTCTCACACTCCAATACTACAATATTAACAGAATCATTATGCATTTCTGATTAGATATAACATATGGGATAGCCTGGCTCTCCGGTTTTAATTAGATGTGACACTGATCCCACATCCCTACTTAAGATCACTTCTACTTCGATGTCTGTGAGAGCCATCTTGCTGATATTTTATCACAGTTCTCTCTCCTTTGTAGGTTTTAGCATCTGGTAGATCTGGCCATGTGCTGTCTGTGGAGCTTTAACCTTAGCAAAGTACTGTGTATTTATTATCTCATTATTTCTTTAATCTCATTATTTCTTTAAACTCTACAATCAGGTAGGCAGGACAAGCATTCCAGGAGACACTCTGTTTTTCAGGGCTAAGGCCCAGCAAGCAAGCTGTGTGCTGAATTTGGGATAACAACAACCCTTTGTGCTCACCCTCTGGATGAATTCAGCCACAGCAAAAATTCCAGAATTGTTTTACACAGCCTTAGGTGGTCTCTGAGCTCAAACAACCACTTGCAGGACCCATATTCCACTCCAGTCCAGCCACAAAATCCTGCTAAAAATTAAACTTGTCTCACTGTTGTCATTAGCCCTCATTGTCAGGGCTACAGCTCACTATGTAGCCATGGCTATATGGTTAAGATTTGCCCACACTAAAGCAGGTCTCCTACTAGAGGAGGCCCTGGCACGTGTGTCTAGTTTCCTTCCTTCAATAAATTAAGCCAAACAAATAAAGAATAATAACATTATTTCTTTATTATTAGATAATAAACTCCAATAAAGAAAGCCAAAAAATTGTTGGCCCTATTTTTGTTTTTATCTTCTTAGTTAACAGAGGTTGTGATAACCTGTGTGATCTCTTTAGTGTTATTATTGTTTTTTTTAAATAGCAGTGGTTGCATAATCTCTGTGACTTTTTATTCATTTATTTTCAGAGTTGATATCTCTATAAACCATAAGAGGAAATTGATTTACCTTAGGTAATATAGACAACAAATGTCAGAACTGAGAATCAAATTCAGGTCTTATCCAGAAGCTAGTGATCTCTCTCCAGCAGGACCATCACTCAAGAGCCAGAGTAAGCAACATTCATACTAGATTCACTGGATGTTCACTGATGCTCAATCATTCTTTTATCCTTTTCTAGTTGACCACCTTTAGAAATCCTCATAGTGATTATTTCAAACTATCAGAGCAATAAAGAGACCAGGGTATTTCTGGATATAGAAATGAAGGTGAACAAGAAAAAAGATGCTTAATTTGCCATCAGAGGACCTACATTCAAGTGTTCACATTTTCAGAACCTGTGTGACCTATGACAAGCCCTTTACTTTCTCTGTGCCTTGGTTTTCTCAATCATAATAATGATGAGGTTAGTCTTTCCATCTGAGAAATTTTTATGCAGCTCCAGGTATATAACTATATAAAATAGGTATACAAATCAAACATTTACTGATAATAAATCATAATTTTGTGATCCCCACATTCACTTACATGACCCTATATGGGGTTGTGACCCACAGTTTAAGAAGCTTTGGTCTAGGTGACTTTCAAGATCCCTCACAGAGCGAAACCTGTGACTTTGTGATAAATACAGATAGTATTTTGCACTGGATGTGGGAATTCATGGTGAATCAATCCTTTTTTACCCCCTTTCTGCCCCAGTTTTCTTATGAGCTGAGTTCACAGAGTTCACAGGAACATTCTTCTTGCCTTTCCATTTTTCCATTTCAGGAAACTTGGGACAGGATATGTAAATTATCATGGATCTGCTTCTTGAAAGAGTTCCAAAAGGGAAGGGTTAAAGGGTAAAGGCTACTTTCAGCACAAATACTACTTGAAGGAAAGAGAAAAACTTGCATTAAGTTTTCATCAAGATTCATAGTCTAAATATGTATTCTGCATATTGAAAATTTGCACAGGTACCTAACCTAACTCTCTGAGTGGTTGAAATGAACATGTGATAATTGAGATTTCCTGGGAGCTTTGTGCTAAGTCCAGAGAAATACTCTTCTTTGAAGATCAGAGCCAGCTCAGCCTCTGCCTTGCTGACATATTCTTTCTAACAGGTGCACAAGCAATAAGAGGATGACCTTCAGGAAGTTCCAAACATCCAGAGGTGATAACTCTGCCTCATTAACACCAAAGTTGTGAGTCAGTAGGAATTAATAGGAAGAGTTACTGATCTTTCCCCACCCCTATGTCTCTCCTCATTTTCCCTTTTCTCTTCTCTTTGTCAAATGCTATTATAGTACTTCATGGAAAATTCCATGTTGGGATAGAGTCCTTTTGCTGAGTGATGAGTTAGAGATGAATAGTCCTGTGTGTAGCACTTCTTCACAGGATAATTAGGTGCCATCTGCAGGAATTCGTGCTTTTATAAAGACCATCTGAAGGAAATAGGGATATTTAGCTGAGAGAAGAGAAAATGTCAGGAGGAAGGGCTGGTAGCATCTCTTCAAGTATTTAGGACTTTCACCTGTCAGAGGAAATTTAGTTTTGTCCTGCTGTGCCCCAGAGGGCAGAACAAGGGACAAATGGCAGAAGCAACAAAAATCTATAACTCCCTAAAAGTGTCTCTGAAAACAGCTGAACAAAACTCCTAAAGCTTGGAACAATGCACACTCCATCCTGGAAGAAGAACTCTACTTTAACAAAGAGTTAAAAATCAAGTAATAAGCTGGGAAAATAAGCAAACAACAGAAAAAGATTCTTGCCAAAGGAAATTACTATGGTGACGAGAAAGATCAAAACACACTCAGAAGACAACAAAGTCAAAGCTCCTACATCCAAAGCCTCCAAGAAAAATACGAATTGGTCTCAGGACATGGAAGAGAAGTATCAAAGGCAGATTTAAACATGACAGAAGGAAGAATTTATCAACAATTAGAGTTCACTCAGAAAGAAGTGGGTCACCTCCCCACTCCATGCCCATCCCACTGGTAATCTTAAAGCAAAGGTTGGTTAATTGTTGTTCTTCATTCTTGAAGAGGCTCAAAATGACATTATTAAGTGAAATTGACTTACAGTGTGTCCATCTGGGCTGGTCAGACCAGTATAAGCTTGAAATGCTCTGCCACAGGTTGGACACAATTCATTTGAACATTTGGGGTAGCTTTTCTAACTTTGCACATCTTGCATCTTTTCTGGGTTAATTCAATTCTGTTTTGCTCACAGAGCACAGCACCTTTCCTGATGAGGGCACACCATGCTGGGAGATCCTGTGCTAGTGTCTCTCATGTTATATAAGTGATTCTAAAATTCTTGAGAGTGTCCTTGTAGTGCTTTTTCTTGCTCACAATGTGGCCAATCCAATGGCGTTGTGCTCTGAGAAGTATCAAATATAGAATGACTCAAGTCACCCACCCTAAGTGGCCTTAAACAGATTAAAATATTTAACAAAATAAATAAAATTACAATAGAACAAAGATAATGTTTATATATGTGTATATATATATATATATATTGTGTGTGTGTGTGTACATATGGTTTTCAAAGTCAATATGCTGCCCTTTCTACTTGAGTTTGACAAAACTGAAACATAAGGATTCATGTTCAGGAATTTGTTGGACTTGATGGCCTCTGATATCCCATCCTATTCTGAAACTTGGTGACATTATTAAGTAGAATGGTGTCATATAAAAAAGTCACCCAAATAACTCAAAGAACAGCTGTACCTTATTAAAAACCAATAAATCACAATGGGATTTATGTGGAATATAATTCCATTAAATGATCAACTAGCACACTGAACATAAATAAACTGGCCACTTGTGAAAATTCCTGACTTAAGTCACACCCATAATCTATTACCTCTCTACCAAGAGATGGATGTCATGAGCCATGATTTGCACTCAGAAGTGCTGATTAGATACTTCATTAAAAGGAGTCATTATCCTCCAAACACAGGAGCAACTAGGTGGAGTGTTCAGTCTCATCTCAGACACCCACTAGTTCTGTGATCCTAGGCAAGTCACTTAATCCTCATCTATATAATGGGCTGGAGAAGATAATGGCAGTATTTCTGCCATGAAAACTCCAAATGGGATCACAAAGAATCAGATATGACCGAAAAAAGGATCAAAACCCCACAAAAATCTTCTAAAGTTACTTTTTACTTTTATATAGGAGAAGAAAGAAATGAGTTAATAAGTAGTGATTAAAAAATGCAAAACAAACAAAAAGGCACTGTTTAAAAATTTACAGAAAAAATTAGGTTCCGAAGGGGAAATAAACATAAAAGACAATTGTGTCACTCTCCAGTTCAATTTCATTAATAATTTAATTTAAAATGCAACAAAAGTCCATTTCATATATTTTCATTTCATTTCATATATTAACCTCTTTATGTTAAAATGTTTTTACTTGCTGATTACTATTGACAATAAAAACAAAAAGATTAAGTTTGTTAAATAGATTTGAATTGAAGATTTGATTCACTTTTCTTACTGTCCCTACTGAGAGGGGAATGGAGGTCCTTCCCCTGCTTCTCTTGAACTTGACCTGGTTTTTCAGTGCAGAGCCTTCCTTTATCTCCTTCATCTTCCACCAGTCATGTGAAGAGTTTTTTCTGTTTGTTTTTCATTAAGGGAATGACTGGCATGTCTGATGGGCCTAACAGGACTTAGTTATCTGATCCCTGGAAGGGCACAAGTTCAGACATATGGAGAGAGCTGCATAGCTTTGCTAATGGCTGGCTTTTAATATACTTGTCTGGCTGCCATCTAAACAAATTTATGGACTGAAGATTAAGCTACTGAGTCAACATCAATAGGACTGTGTTTTGTGTCGGGTTCCTCCCCCCCATCCCAAAGATAATGATGGATTTTACCCATCAACAAATGTTCATTCAAGCATGCACTGAGTGCCAAACATTGTACTATTTATTGAAGATAGAAATACAAAGAATAAAAAGATTCCCTGTGCAAAAGGGGCTTACATTTAATAGAGAAGACAATGAGTCTATATATAAGTAGATACAGGATAAAGATAGGGAATAAATGCAAATAAGTGCCAAGCCACTAAAGAGTAGGTTTTTGGTTTGGACACTTGAAGTTGAGGGGATCAGGAAAGGCTTATTGTAGATGACTGAGCTTGAGATGCATCTTGAAGGTAGAGGGGGAGTCTCTGATGTAGAAGGGGAAAGAGGGAGTGCGTTCCAAGAATGAGGGGATGGCCAATGGAAAGGCGCAGCCATAGTAAGAATTAGAATGTCAGGCGTGAGAACAGAGGGAGGGATAGTTTGGCTTTAGGGAGAGTGCAGGAGCCGGGGATAATGTTGAGTGAAACTGGAAAGAGAAGTTGGGTCAAGTCCTGAAAGGCTTTAAAAGCTAAACAAAAGAATTTATCTAGAGTAAACAGGGAGTAATGGAGTAGGGGAATGACATGCTTAGATTTGAATTTAAGGAAAATAATTTTGTCGCTATGTAGGATGAATTGTAACAGAGAGAGACCTGAGACAGAGAGACCAGTTAGGAGGATGCTGCAATAATGTAGCAACTGAGGTGATGGTAGTTAAGTAAGTAGAGAGAAGGAATCAGAAAGAAAAATTGTAGCCAGGGTTATTGTTATTGTTGCTCCAAATCAATCACTGATATTTGTGAGTTATAGGTGACTTGATATAGCCCTAGAATGGAATGAAGCTAACCTACTATGTACTATAGAAACTGTACTAGTGCTAAGGATATAAAGAAAAAGAAATCTAGTCCCACCCCCAAGAAGTGGGAGGAGAAACAATCAATACTAAAGTAAATACAAAACAATTAAGGGAGGGGCACTTTCCATTGGAGAGGGTAGAAAGCCCCCTTATTTACCTATCAATAAATAAAAAGAAGATAGCAAAATCTGCAAGTTATAGTCCAAGTGAAACCTGAATATTCGATGGATGAAAATCCAGACGGTGCATTCCAGGCATTGCTGATGTCTAGCTGTTTTGAGTTGTGTTTGGATTTTGGGATCCCATTTGGGGCTTTCTTGGCAAGCTTACTGGGATTTGCCATTTTTTTCTCCAGTTCATTTTACAGATGAGGAAACTGAGTCAAACAGAGTTAAATGAAAACATTTAAGGGCAAGAACCCAGGGTCACACAGCTGGTAAGTATTTGAGGTCAGATTTGAATTCATATACATGAGACTTCTTAACTCCAGACCTGGTATTCTGTGCACTAGGGCCCTGCCATGTTGCCCCTGTTATGAGCCTAAGGACAGAGACAGGAAATGGAATGTCAAGTTAAGTCAATATGCATTTATTGATGCATCTACTATGTGCTAGGCACTGTGCTAAGTACAGGGAATAATAGGGGTGACTGCAAGTAAACAATCAGGTGTGAATATGACATAAATGGATTCAATTACAGATAATCTTTCAGGAAAAGCACTAAGATTCAGAAGCACTGAGAAAAGCTTCTTGTAACTTTAGCTCCTACTTAAAGGAAGCAGGGGAAAACAAGAGACAGATAAGTCAGCAGCCAGGAATAAATAGAAACAGCTTTAAGAATCTATGAGAATCTCATCAACCAAAAGGCACTTATGAGCACCCACTATGTGCTGGGTGCTGCCCTAGGCAGCATACAAAGGGAAAAAGGAGACATTTCCTGCCCAAGTTTACTAGGTCAATAGATACACATATTGTATAAATCTATAGAGAGTATTGCAAAATATATCTAAGATCGCTGCAGAGGAGAAACAAGATGGTCTTCCTATAGGAGATGGGATCCCACTTGGGATGAAGTGATAGGACAAGCATTTATTAAGTGCCGATTCTGTGCCAGGAACAGGCAGACAACTAAAAAAAAGATAATTCCTCCCTCAAGAAGAATGAGGAAAAACAATCTGCTGAAGAGATACACTTAAGAGTTGAACAATGAAGAAAACAAAGAAATCTGAGAAGCAGAGATGGGGAGGTAGTGCATTCCAGATATGAGAGATAGCAAGAAATAGGATGGAAGGTGAGGAACAACAAGAAGACTAGTTTATGCATGTCCATTTTGATGTACCTGCCTGATAGCCAGGTGAAGGCATCCAGTGAGCTAGCAGACTCTTGATCTTGATTCCATTTCATATTCACCAATTTGGCTGCTATCCTTCTTAACAGAATAGCTTCCCTTTCAGGAGCATGTGGAAGCAAGCCAGAGTTACTGACAGCAGGCAGGTTGGAGGAGGAGGGATGTCTATGAGAAATCAGGTGGGCTAGCCTAATGAAAGCCTTCTGGACTAGGTTTAAATGCTCAAAAAGAGCTCTGGCTCCACAATGCCCAATAAATTATAGTAGCCTTTTCCCCAGTTCAGACTCTTCTCTCGAGCTCCCCTCACTGCGGTGTTAGTCGACCCTTGCCTTGGCCCTTTCTCTAATCACAGCTTTAATTGCTTCACTGTTATTTTACTCTAGGACCAACCCTTACTCTCTTTGCTTCTGCTCCTGCTTTGATTCTGTTAGGAAAGACTAATAATCTCCCTGCCCCCCTAAAGGGCATGCTAGGGATTAGTGATAATTAGCAGGTCCGAGAGAGTCAATAAAACCAAGCCCAGCAAAAGGTCTAATCTCAATGCCAATTCCAGGGATCAAAGAGGGAATCTTGTAACCAAGCCAAGAAGCAAGGTAACTTTTCTATAAATAAACTAATTAAAGGAAGATAGCAAAATCTGCGAGTCGTAGTCCAGTGAGCGTGACTTGGATTTCTGGGGAAAGTTTAAAATGGATCATTACCATACATTACAATACAATTGCAACACAACACAATACAATAAAGTACTTATTTTATTTATAATGCCAGGCATTATACTGAGCATTGGTGATACAGATAAGAAAAAGAAATTGTTGGACCAAAAGGAGTTTACATTCTAATGGGGGAGCACTTCATCTAAAAGGAAATTGAAAATAGAGGGGCTGGAGGAAGAAAAGGTGGTGAGGGAGGCAGGATGATGGTGGAGTCCAATCCAAAGGGTGCAGCTGGTGGGGAATGAAGAGCTGGCCAGGCTTCTGAATCCTCATTAAATGTAGGCTTTGTTCAGCCTTCAATTTTTTCAATCAGAGCAGCAGAAGCAACTGAGGTATATGTACCAAAGCTGATGTAATTTCTGTTAAAGACATTGACTCTTTTTTTAAAATCAGTTTTTAAGAGACAACAGGCAAACATCTGGAAAGTGAAGCTGTAATTACAAAGAGAATGTCCAAAATATTTAGATAGGATGATTAAACCAGAAGATAAGTAGAATGTTGTAGATAGAATTCACCAAGATTTTAGCCAAGCTTTTCTCCTCATAGTGTGTGTGTGTGTGTGTGTGTGTGTGTGTGTGTGTTTGTGTAAAGATGGAGAAAAGCCAAGTAGATGATATAATGAGATGGATTTAGAACCAGACAAATGACGGGAGTGATTGTTACTAATATATGTCAGTGAAGCAATAGGTCTCTGGTGTAGTACCTCAGGGATCTGTTCTCCAGGCCCAGTAATTTTTTTTATCAGTAATTAAAAAAAAAAAAAGAAAGAAAAGATGGATACAGATGATATGTTCATCAAATCTAAAATGACCAAAGCTGGGAGAGATAGCTAACATAATAAGTGATAGAGTTAGGATCCAAAATAATCTGGATGGACTAGAAAGAAATGTTAATACTTAAAAACCAGGATTTCCTTGGCCCCTTTCTTGAGGCAGCTAAATCAAAGTGCAACAAGTTTGAGTCTTCCATTAACAAATATTTATTAAGATGTTCTTGTTGTGCAGAGATATAACTAGGAATTCATGGACCCTGACAAGTGCATTTCAGGAATGGGACAGCACAATGGACAGTTCATTCAGAATGTAACCTGAAGAGCCTTCTACACCCAGAGAGAGGACTATGGGAACTGAGTGTGGTTCACAACATGGCATTTTCATTCTTTTTGTTGTTGTTTGCTTGCATTCTATTATCTTTCTCTTTTTTTCTATTTGATTTGATTTTTCTTGTGCAGCAAGATAATTGTATAAATATGTATACATATATTGGATTTAACATATATCTCTACTATATTTAACATATGGTGGGGAAAGGAGGGAAATTGCAACACAAGGTTTTGCAAGAGTTAATGTTGAAAAATTATCCATGCATATGTTTTGAAAATAAAAAGTTTTAATTAACTGAGAGGAAAAGAGGGATAGGAAAGATTCTATCCTTCAAAATCTAGCCACTCTAGCAGTGGAGAAATGGGGACCTTAAGAGAAGCACCACTAAGTAAAACCTTGGGGTTGCTGGTCTGTGCAGACCTGGGCAACATAAGACTTTGAAATCCAAAGATCAGGCCAGAAGACCACTGAGAAGAATCACCTTAACTGTTGGCACTCAAGCAAGGAATGCCCGGGTGATCCTGCCCTAGTTATGACTCTGCCTATGGGCAAGACACTGGGAGAAATACAAAGGAAAACAAAACATAATTATTGACCTAAAGGAACTGAGGACCCAATGTTTCCCTGTGTCTATGGCATCTGGAATGTTGTCTTTAGCATGAGCATTATTATATTTAATGAGGTAAACTCTTTGAAAACATCCTCACGCAGCATTCACAAACTTTCCATATTCTCTGCAGAACTGGAGAGATCAGGGAAGGTTTAATGAAGAAGATGTCTTTTGACAGGAATCTCAAAACCATAGGCAGAAATGGGGAGGGGAGAATATTGCAGACATGAGAGATGCAATGGCCGAGAAATGGCAGTAAAGAGCCATAAATATGTCAACCTTCCTTTATCCTCCTGACAGATAGGGGTAGAGAGAAGGTCTGGCAGGCTGCCTGAGCAAGTCTACTCCACCATGCAGTCTCAGAGCCATCAGAGTAAGCTGCTGAATGTAAGCATGTTAGTCAGTGACTGAAAAGAAATGAATCAGAATTCCCTCAGTAAGAGGAGTAACTGGAAAAGAACTCCATGAAACACGGAGACATTAAGACCCACTTGAAGTGGGAGAAGGAGGTAACAAGGTGATGAGTGCTTCCAATCAGGGGCATGGAGGGTGTGAGGTTGCCACAGATGGTCCCCGGGTAGGGTTACTGGGGAGTTTAGTACAAGTGGTGGTAAATCCTCTCTAAGATTAACTATTAAGAGGATTTGGCTGGTAGCCAACAAGTACCCTAAAGGAGAGTCCAAAAGAACTTGAAAGAGTGGCTCAAGAGAAGGAAATGCCCAATAGGGCATTTCATGTCCTTCTGATGGATGCCCAGTTGGTGCAGGACCCAAAGCATCCATGTGGTCACTGGAGCCAAAAATGCAATGACAATTCTGAGCTTGCTGGAGGAGGAGGAGGCCCACGCTGGAAGGATGGCCATCCACTTCAACTCTTTGCTGAATGGGTGATCTTAATCTCTCTGGGACTCACTGTCCATCTCTGTAAAATGGGGAAATTGCTCTCTAAGGTCCACTCAAGCTCTAAAAGGGACATCAAGTCAATCCCTGTCTGAGGAACAAAATCTCTTACTACCAAAAAGAAAGTGCACCCCCACCATTCTAAAACATGCTCCATTTTTACCAGAATTCAGAGCATTCAAGAGCCGGGATGTGATCATGTCCAACCTCATTTTGTAGATAAGTAACCTGAGGTCCAGAACTTACCTCAAGGGTTCTACATGAGAAGCAGAGTCAGAATTAGAAGCCAGGCATCCAGCCTCCAGACCCAGTGCTGTTTCCAGCATATGACCTTCCCTCTAGCAGGCAATCAGCAAACATCTATTGAGCAGGTAATTGGTTTGTCATTATCCTTCATTCTGGAACAGGACTAAAATGATGTCACTGTGTGAGAGTGAAGGTACAGTGTGTCTGACGGTGGGCGATCCAACCAGGATGAGCTCAGAAGACTCTGTCATAAATCAGGCACAAATAGTCCTTGTGACCTTTTGGGGGGTGGAGGAGAGACGTCTCTAAACTGGTCCAGTTCCTGAGTTCATAGAACACAGCAGTTTCTATGATGAGGGCACCCTGTGCTGTCTCCCACTACATGAATCAGTTCCAAAGTTCTTCAGTGAGACCTTGAAGGTGTCCTTGTATTGCTTCTTGTGACCTCCATGTGAGCACCTGACTCGTCATAAAATAGTCTTTTAGGCAAATACCGTTGGCATTCCAACAATGTGGCCAGTCCACTGGAGCTGTGCTCTCTGAAGTAGAGTTAGAATGTGAGAAAGGAACTCGGTGTCCAGTACCTTATCCTTACAGATGATCTTCAGAATCTTTTATTTCATTTATTTATTTATTAAAGCTTTTTAATTTTCAAAAGATATGCATGGATAATTTTTCAACCTTAATCCTTGTAAAATCTTGTGTTCCAATTTTTTACCTTTTTACTCACCCCCTCCCCTAAATTAGTATGGTAAAAATATATGTTAAATCCAATATAGGCATACATATTTATACAGCTTTCTTGCAGCACAAGAAAAATAAAATCAAAAAGGAAAAAAAAATGAGAAAGGAAATAAAATGCAACCAAACAACAACAAAGAGAGTAAGAATGTTATGTTGTGATCCACACTCACTTTCCAAGTTCTGTCTCTGGGTGTAGATGGCTCTCTCCATTACAAGATCATTGAAACTGGTCTGAATCCAGAATCTTTCTAAGACAATTCAAATAGAAGTGATTCCATTTCCTGGCATGGCACTGGTATATTGGAAAAGGTTTCACAGGAACACAACAATGAGATCCGGCTCTGTAGAGTTTCAGTTTGTTAATCAATATAATGCCTCCTGTCTCCCATACTTTCCTTCAGTCAGGAAATAGGAAAACACAAAGGGAAGCTGAATCTTCCCTCTTTCTTTGAAGCTTATAATCATTTTGAGATGTCACCTATGTGGAGGATGTTTTTGTTCCCTTTTGAGTCCCAGTAGTTGTATAATCTAAGGCAGAATTAATAAGATTCTGTGTCTGACTACAAAGGTATCCATGATTTATGGGTGAGTTGTACTGAATAAGGCCTTTGAGTCTCTTCTGTTCCTGACTCTCTATTGATGATATTATTCTAAGGGTAAGCAGGTAGACCAATTAGGGCATCTCTGCACAGCTGGCAACTTCATGATTTGCAGCAGCTTCCTCATAACTAACCATACACCTTCCAGCTAACCTGAAATGTCTTAAGACTGTCTAAGCCACTGAACATATTTTTCTCTGTGTGTGGGTGTGTGAAAATTTTTCTTTATATAAATCCTATCTAGGAGAGAAACAGGAAGAACAGGTGTAGTGGATAAGGGGATGATGACCTTGGGATCCACAATACAGGAATCCAAATCTTTCTTTAACACTTTATGGGCTGTGTGATCCTGGGCTTAATCTCTTAATCTCCCTGGGACTCACTGTCTGTCCTTGTAAAATGGGGAAATTGGGTTTACTGCTCTCTAAGATTCATTCAAATTTTAAAATGGATCATTTGAGCAAAAGTAGATTTAGAGATAGATTCTTCAAAAATAATCACTAAGAACCTTGAAGTAAAGCTTAGCTAAGTGATGCAGTGGAGAGAGTGCTAGACCCAGAGTCAGGAAGATTTACCTTCCTGAGTTAAAATCTGGTTTCAGACACTTACTAGCTGTGTGATCCTGGCCCAATCACTTCACCCTGTTGCCCTCGATTTCCTCATCTGTAAAATGAACTGGACAATAAAGTGGCAAACCACTCTGGTACCTTTGCCAAGAAAACCCCCAAATGGGTCATGAAAAGTTGGATACAACTGAAAATGACTGAACAACAAATTGAAGGTAGTATATGGGGAAAAAACACTGGGAATGGATAGGCTCAGAATCCTTAGTCTAAATTTCTGCTCCAATAGTCATTGTGTGACTATGGGCAAGACCTAGCCAAGATCTCTCCATTGTTTGCTTTGATAGGTGGTGACAGTCATTACCAGGTATATTGAGCCTTGAGGCAAATTCAGTTGATTCAGAGGTGGGCAGAGGGAAAGAGAGGAGCCAATGTGCAATTATGGAGCACTAGAGGAAGATGTCAGGGAGCTGAAGAAGTGGGAGGTACGGCTCTTTGAGGGAGACAGGAGTTGGGAGAAAAAAGAAGAGAAAAGAAGGCTGTGAGCTTGTTATTGAACTTGGGGGAAAGGAGTCAAAGTCACTTAGAACTTCCTAGGGGACAGTGACAGACATCTGGAGAGATGGAGTCAAAGGAGGAAAGCTGGTTGCTAAAGGAACATTGCCCTGTACATCAGAGGAGGGAGCAGCAGCCTTTGTGCCCAGAAATGTGGGTGTTCAGAAGAAAGCTAGATTTCAGCAAAAACCTGAAGATGGAAAGAATGTGAGAAGAAAATAACAAGAGTGGAAGGGAG
This sequence comes from Antechinus flavipes, assembly GCF_016432865.1. Classification (NCBI taxonomy): domain Eukaryota; kingdom Metazoa; phylum Chordata; class Mammalia; order Dasyuromorphia; family Dasyuridae; genus Antechinus; species Antechinus flavipes. Next base: position 414,997,766 of record NC_067401.1, on the reverse strand, counting down.
AGAGAAGGATATTATCATCAACTCCCAAAAATGTGATGCAAAATGGAACACACACAATCGGGGTTCATCATCCGAATGGATTTTTTTTCAGAGGTAAAGAAGGGACATCCAGAACAAATGTTTTTTATTGGATTGAATAGCATCAGAAATGGGAAGAGTGACAGGGAACCCATCCAAAGGAAATGGAGTGGAGGGCCATATGTGATTTCATGAATAGAATAGAAATCATGGCTTTCTCTTACATGGTGGCTGGGGGTAGGGAAGGAAAGGAATCCTTCAAAGAATCATGAGAACTCCCAAGACCCTTAAGTCTCTGCAGGTCACAGACTGGAGTAAGCTCCTCAAGTGAGTTCAATAGAATCTAAGCTACTTAAGGGAAGGGAGGAGCAAAAAGTGAGAAGCTACCAGAAACACACCATCACAGATGGAGAGTAAGAAGGCACCACGAGGGTCGCTTAGTCCAACTCTTCACATCAGAATGTGAAGGTCCCGACTCTGTTTATGATAAGAGAAGAAGAAGGAGAAAGAAACAAGCATTTCTTGAGTGCCTACTATGTGCTAAGCACTTTATAAATATCTTATTTGATTCTCACCACCTCTCTGTACGGTAAGGTCATTATTATTTTCTTTTAAAGATGAAGAAACTGAGGCAGTCAAAGATTAAAGCAGCTTGCCCAAACTCCCACAGCTGGTAAGTCTAAGGCCAGAGATGAATCCAGACCTAGTACTCTATCCATTGCCCCACTTATCTGCCCCTTTCTTAGTTCTCCTTAATCTCAGTGCCTTTCCTTTCATCGTTTCTCTAATTTATTCTGTCTGTATCTTGCTTGAACGTCATTATTGGCACCCTGTCTCCCCTACCAGACGATGAGTTTCTTGAAAGGTTTTGCCTTTCTTTGTATTTTCAGGGCTTGGCACAGCGTCTGGCACATAATGGGCACTTAATAAGTGCTTATTGATTGACACGCTTTCCCAAACAATTCTCTATAGTAAAGCAAATCTTGAAAGCCATAAAACTGACTTCAAAGTGCAAAGAATACAAGATTCTACTACGTTTAGTATTTGTTGATTACCAAAAAAAAAAAAAAAGATCCCAAACACTTAACTCTGCTAAGTAAAGCAAAACAGCCTTGATAACTTTCCATCAAAAAGGAGCCTCATGCATACGTTACGATCATAGCAGATGCTTTGATAAATGCAACCACAGAGATACCTGTTCAAAACCACCATGGTCATTAACCTTAATCAAGGCATAAAACAGAGCGTGTGCTTGCTAATTGGAGGCAAGCACAGCATAAAAGGTGTTTTGCTCAAAGTCCAAATGGAAAAGCTCTAATAAATGCCACGGTCCTCCTCATGCTCCTGCTTTTATATGATTAGACTGTAAAGTCCCTGAGGAGAGGAACTGTCTTTTTAGCACAGTGCCTGGCGCATAGTAGGCACTTAATAATGCACACTGATTGTACAATTTATTCTCCGTGAGAGCCACAATCACTCAAAAGGACTGGACCCAACAGTGCATGAAAAATGTTTTTTGTATTTGGAAAATTGCTTTGAACAATTTCAGGCTGTTCCCTATCACAAAGAACCATCTCTGTTTTAAACATAATTGTTCTCCTCCAGATGCCCTGTGGTTGTTAATCTCGGAACATCATGACTTCTGAGAAATCCAAGCGAAGGGGACCCAGAGGACAGTGCTGAGAAAGGTGGAAGGAGCAAAAAGGTTATGGCTTATTTCCAGTGATGACCTACATACAAGAAGTGGTATGTGCTGAGAAGGAAAGGAGATGGATTACTGGAAAAGGAGGTGGGCAAGTGTTGTGGAAGAGCAAGAGTTGACAGATGGCAGCCCAGCTCATTGTCAGAAAATGGAAAAAGACTCGGAGAACAGAATGTGTAGTGAAGGAAGGAAAGGTCGCTGGGGAACACCCACGCCAAACAGGAGAGATGAGACTATAGGTTTAGCAAAGGAGATGGAGATGGAGATTCTCCTGATCAATCAGGTGGGAGAACTAGAATTAAGCGAGGTTGGAGAGGATTCCTGTAGAAGGTCGGAAGCTAGGGAAGCCTATAGGCAGAGATCCAAGGAGAGAGCATTTTAAGTGTGGGAGACAGCCAGAGAGGATGCTCAGAACTAAGGGATGGAGTCCCTTGTTCCAGGAAAAGCAAAAAGGCCAGTGTCACTGATTATAGCATAGAGGATGGTGTTGGGTGGGTGGGTGCAGGATAGTTTACATTCACACCTTGCTTCTTATCTATTATGTGTAGGAAGACTAGAAAGATGGCTGGGGTAGAGCCTGGGATATGAAGAATCTCGAAGGTAAAACAGGATTTAATATTCCATCCTGGAGGTCATAGGGAGCCACTGGAATTCACTAAGTAGGGCAGCCAGATGGTGCAGTGGATAGAGCACCAGCCCTGAAGTCAGGAGGACCTGGGTTCAAATCTGGCCTCAGACATAACCCTTCCTAGCTGTGTGACCCTGGGCAAATCACTTAACCCCAATTTTCTCGACAAAAAAAAATAAAAGAATTTATTGAGTAGAGGGATGACATGGTTAGATCTGTGCTTTAGGAAAATCACTTTGGTGACTGAAGGGAGGATGAATTGGAGTGAAGAGAGAGACCTGAAGCAAGCAGATTCACCAACAGACTGTTGCAGTAGCACAAAGGATACTGTATTATTTCCTGTTTTCTTTCTGAAACTGCTTAAGAAATTTTAGATTTGGGAGTTAGGTTAAGGAGAATCAAATCCCTCATCTCACTGATATCATATTTATTAGTGGGAGGGAAAGATGCCCATTTATTACATTAGAAAAATATCTATAAACTCTCTAGTTGCTGGACAATCAATCAACTAGAATTTATTATTTACTATGTACCAATTGCTGGGAATACAAATATAAGTAAGAGAAAGAGTCACTGCCCTCAAGGAGCCAAGTCAGCCAAGTCAGAATATAAAAAGGAAACTGAAAAGGGGAGTAGAGGGAAGAAGGTATGAAAGAGGAAGTCCTGGCACTGGTACCCTTGAGAGAAATGAGATATAGGACTAAGATAATTTCCCTCCATGAATCAGATGCATTAGCCACATTTGTAATTGTCGACTATATATAATCATTTTTGCTTTATTTGGGTGACTATTAAAGATTTGGAATTCAGTTATCAAACTGTGCATACCTTTGATCCAACAATGTTACTACTGGGCTTATATCCCAAAGAGATACTAAAGAAGGGAAAGGGACCTGTATGTGCCAAAATGTTTGTGGCAGCCCTGTTTGTAGTGGCCAGAAACTGGAAACTGAGTGCATGCCCATCAATTGGAGAATGTCTGAATAAATTGTGGTATGTGAATATTATGGAATATTATTGTTCTGTAAGAAATGACCAGCAGGATGAATACAGAGAGGCCTGGAGAGACTTACATGAACTGATGCTGAGTGAAACGAGCAGGGTCAGGAGATCATTACATACTTCAACAACAATATTATATGATGATCAATTCTGATGGACCTGGCCACATTCAACAATGAGATGAACCAAATCAGTTCCAATGGAGCATAATGAACTGAACCAGCTACACCCAACTAAAGAACTCTGGGAGATGACTAAGAACCATTACATTGAATTTCCAATCCCTATATTTTTGCCTGCCTGCATTTTTTTTAAATTTCCTTCACAAGCTAATTGTACAATATTTCAGAGTCCAATTCTTTTTGTACAGCAAAATAATGGTTTGGACATGTATACTTATTTTGTATTTAATTTATACTTTAATATATTTAATATCTACTGGTCAACCTGCCATCAGGGGGAGGGAGTGGGGGGAAAGGAGGGCAAAAATTGGAATAAAAGGTTCGGCAATTGTCAATGCTGTAAAAATTACCCATGCATACAACTTGTAAATAAAAAGCTATTTAAAAAAAAAAAAGACTTGGAATTCTCCAGTGTGATCTCAGAGTTGTATTCTTGCCTAGACCATGTTCTTCCTGAGGATGCTGCCCTTTCAGCTCTGGCCTTGCCAACTTTGGCCCCTGCAGGTCTGATTGGTGAGCACCTCGTGGCCCAGCTATCTTCCCACCATCCATCTTGCTGCCTGGACCAGGGACCACGCCTCCCCATCACCAAATTCCTGCCCTGGGCCTTTGCTGGCTTGATTGATGAATGCGGTTGCCATTCACTCTTTTAGGCTGGTTCCAGGTCAAGAGCTTCACAATCCATCCCAGCCACCTTCCTGGCACCTGTCTTGCCACAGCTCTCTATCCTTTTCCTTTCTAGCATTAAACTGTAGCCAAATTATGACTGCCATCTCTGTTGGAAAAGGTATGTAAATCTTCTTCCCTGTAAGTCCACTTGCCAACCTTGCAGCTTTCCAAACCAAAGCACCCATCTCTAGCCACCAATCTCTCCTTATTAGAATATAAAATCCTTCAGGTCAATGATCATCTTCACTTTCATATTTATATCTCTAGTATCAAGCACATAGTAAGCCTTTTCATCCATTTCATTCTATATTATTACTATATCTACTTTCTGATTGGGCTCCACTTAAATGTCATTTGGAGTTTTTATTATGAATAAGAGAGGATATTTAAAAATATAGAGATCCTAAAAATATCACTTATTTCAAAAGTGCCGAACACTTTCAGTACCTTACTGTTTTTAACTACTCCAATTTAAACATAATAATTTCTATGGAAATATGGAAAGTTTTTGTTTCCTTGCACATGCTTGGGTTTGTTTTTCCTTAAAGATAAAAAGAGACAGAAGGTATACAATAAACCACAATATGGCTGTTGAGTGGGGCAGAATGGGGGCCAGTCTCATGTTCTACTGCAGGTGTTTCAGGAAAGACAGGTGAGAGAGGTTCTTTCTGAGACAGAAAATCCGAGGAACCAGTGTACAAAGTAGAAGGGAGCATCCCTGCTTACAGGGCCACAGAAGTCTTCTGAGTTGTATGTAGCTAAATAAATAAGGCTTTTACTAGATGAAAAAAATTCCTACAGCAAATTTTTATTCTACTTGTGAGCATGTCTGGGCAATCTGTCTGAGCGAAGTAATGAAAGTGAATGAAGTTTGGCCCCACCTGCTCTCCCCTCTCCCTCTCTCCTTTCTCTCACTGATGGCTCTTCTCTCCTTTGAAGGTGATCGATAAGAACTTAGCCAAGCACTTTTGTAAAAGGGCAACAATCCGTTATTGGGGAAAGAAAGGCCTTCAAGGCAAAGTCAATACACCCAGCTCTCGGAGAACCACTTACTGAGTAATGTATGCTTGGCACTGGAAACATAATAAGCTCACTATATTTATTGGGATTGTTTTAAAGGAGCTAAATTTTCAATATATTTTTATCTGAAGCAAGATAAATAGAAGAAATGGTCTTCATGTTCTAGCAATACCCACATCTAAAAATAAAAACTCTTTCTTCCTTCTCTCCCTTCCTTCTTTCCTTTCTCCCTTCATCCTTTTATTCTTTCCTTCCTTCAAGCCTCCCTCCTTCTTTCCTTCTTTCCTTCTTATCTCCATCCCTCACTCCCTTCTTTCCTTTCTCCCTTTCTCCTTTCCTCCCTTCTTTCCTACCTTCCTTTCTTCCTACCTTCTTCCTTTTCCCCCTTCTTTCCTTTTCCTCTTCATCCCTCCCTCCAGCCTTTTCTTTCTTCCTTCCTTCATTCTTCTCTTCATCCCTCCTTCCCTCCTTTTCTTCCTACCTCCCTCCCTCCTTCCTTTTTTCTTTTCCCCTTTATCCCTCCTTTTCTTCCTTCTTTCCTTCCTTTCTCCTTTCATTCTTTTCTCCTTTCATCCTTCCTTCCACCCTTTTTTCCTACTTTCCTTCCTTAAAACCTCTCTCTCCTTTCCTTCTTTCCTCCCTCCCTCCCCTTTTTTCCCTTTTCCCTTTATCATTCCTTCCTTCCTTTCTTTCTTCCTTCCATTCTCCCTTCATTCTTCCATCCCTCCTTTTCTCCCTTCTTCCCTTCCTTCGTCCAGCTCTCCCTCCCTTCTTTCTTTTCTCCCTTCATCCCTCCCTCCCTCTTTCCTATCCTCTCCTTTCCTCTCCTGTCCTCTTCTTTCCTCTCTTTTCCTTTCCTCTCCTTTCCTTTCCTTTTCTTTCTTCTTTTCCTTTTGTTTCTTCCTTCCCCCTTTCCCTTTCCCATTTCTCTCATTCAGAATTTACCAGGTTGTTATTGTTAAGTCATTTTCAGTCAATCTGACTCTCTCCGACCCCATTTAGGGTTTTCTTGGCAAAGATGTTAGAGTGGTTTGACACTTCCTGTTCCAGCTCATTTTACAAATGAGAAAACTGAGCAAACAGGGTTAACTTACTTGCCCAGGGTCACACAGCTAGTGTTTGACGTCATATTTGAACTCAGATCTTTCTGACTTCAGGCTTGGTATTCTTCTCACTGTACCACCTGGTGGTGTAGAAGCTTACCAGATTTAATGCCAAATTTAGTGTAGTCATCCAATTGACAGCTCACTGCCGCTGAGAACTCTTTTTTTCCCCCAATAGTAATTTTTCCCAAATATATGTAAAAATAGTTTTCAACATTCATTTTTGTAAAAATTTGGGTTCTAGATTTTTCTCCCTCCCTCCCTTACTTTCCCCCTTCCCAAGACAGAAAGCAATCTAATAGAAGTTAAATATGTGCAATTCTTTTAAACATAATTCTTTATTTGTCAGGTTGTACAAAAAAAAAAATCAGTTAAAAAAAAGGTATGAAAAAGAAAAAAAAAAACAAGCAAACAAACAACAACAAAAGGTGGAAATACTATGTTACAATCTATCACAAATCTATTGGAATTGCCTTGAATCACTTCATAGTTGAGAAGAGCCAAGTCCATCACAGTTGATCATCACATAATCTTGCTGATAACTGTGTACAATGTTTTCCTGAATCTGCTCACTTCCCTCAGCATCAGTTCATGTAAGTCTGTCCAGGCTTCTCTGAAATCCAGCTAAGAACTTTTTAGTCTCCCAGATCTCAGAGATTGATCATAGGCTCATCATTATCCCCAGCTTAAAAACTATTTCTTAGCTACTACATAGTCAAACTTGCCCGGGCTGTATCTGCCTAAACTATAATCTACCCCAGATTGTAAAGATCAGAGAAAAGCAAGGAGTCCTGAAGCATAAAATCTTGCAAGAATATATAATTTGATGAATACACAGAGTAAATACAGATTTTCCTTTTACCTCCCAAGCATCTACATACTTCTCACTATCCATAGCAGAGCTAAGGGAGCAGTATTTGCCCTCTAACTAGTCTTAGTCAGTAGGAATTAGAGTCAAGAAGACTCATCTTCCTGAGTTAGAATCTGGCTTCCAGACACTTACTAGCTGTTTGACCCTGGGCAAGTCACTTAACGCTATTTGCCTCAGTTTCTTCATCTATAAAATAAGTTGGAAAAGAAAATGGCTAACTGCTTCAGTACCTTTGCCAAGAAAACTCCAACGGGGGTCATGAAGAGTCAGGTCTAACTAAAACTAGAAGTTTAGTCTCCATAATTCTCTCTCTGAATGTGGATGGCATTTTCCAGCAGAAGTCTACTGAAATTACCTTGAATCACTGCATTGTTGAGAAGAGCCAAATCCATCAGAGTTGATCACATAATCTTATTGTTCCTGTGTACAATATTCTCCTGTTCATATAACGTGTTATATAAGTTCATATAACATTAGTTCATATAAGTCTTTCCCAGCTTTTCTGAAATCATCCTGCTCATTGTATCTTATAGAACAATAACATTCCATAATATTCATATACCATAATTTATTCAGCCATTCTGCAATTGATGGGCACCTACTCAGTTTCCAGTTTCTGGCCACTACAAACAGGGCTGCCACAAACATTTTGGCACATACAGGTCCCTTTCCCATCTTTAAGATCTCTTTGGGATATAAGCCCAGTAATAACACTCCTGGGTCAAAGGGTATGTAGAGTTTTATAGCCTTTTGGGCATAGTTTGAAATTGCTTTCCAGTTCACAACTTTGCCAGCCATTCCAGTTTTCCCACATTCCTTCCAACATTTATCATCATCTTTTTCTATCATCTTAACCAATCTGAAAGGTATGAAGTGATATCTCAGAGTTGTCTTAATTTGTAGTTTTATTAGTTTTATTGATTACAATAATGATTTAGAACATTTTTTCATATGACTAGAAATGGCTTTAATTTCTTCATCTAAAAATTTTCTGTTCATGTTCTTTGACCATTTGTCAATTGGGGAATGATGTATATTCTTATAAATTTGACGCAGTTCTCTATATACTTTAATAATGAGGGCTTTATCAGTAACACAGAAAAAATTTTTTCATAGTTTTCTGTTTCCCTTCTATCTTGGCTGCATTTTGGCTTTGTTGGTGTAAAAACTTTTTTAATAATATCTTTTTATTTTCAAAATATATGCAAAGATAATTTTCAACATTCTCCCTTGAAAAATCTAATGTTCCAAAGTTTTCTCCCTCCCTTTCCCACTGCCTAAATGGCAAGTCATCCAATATATGTTAAACATGTGCAATTCTTCTATAAATATTTCCACATTTATCATGCTACACCAAAGAAAAATCAGATCAATTTGGGGGAAAATGAGAAAGAAAACAAAAAACAAGAATACAACAAAAAAAAGGTGAGGAAAAAAACCTATGTTGTGATCCACACTCAGTCCCCACAATTCTCTTTCTGTCTGTGCAAAACATTTTTAATTTAACAATCAAATTTGTCAATTCTGAATTTCATAATTTTCTCTAGTTCTTCTTTCTCCATAAATCCCTCCCTTCTCCAAAGATCTGAGAGGTACAGGTACAGGTGTCTTTCGTTCTGATAATTTGTTTATAATATCACTCTAAATCATAAACCCATTTTGACTTTATCTTGGTATAGGATGTTAAATGTTAATCAATGTCTAGTTTCTGCCATAGTATTTTCCAGTTTTCCCAGAAATCTTTATCACATGGTAAGTTTTTATTCCAGAAGATGGATCTTTGGGTTTATTAAATAGTAAATTACTATAGTAATTGACTGTTGTGTCTTACTTACCTAACCTATTCTACTGATCTACTACTCTATTTCTTAGCCAGTAGCAGATAGTTCCAATGACTGCTACTTTATAATATAGCTTTAGTTCTAGTATGGCTAGGCCACCTTCCTTTGCGTTTTTTTTTCCCATTGATATCTTTGATATTCTTGTTCTTTTAGATGAATTTTGTTATTTTTTTCTAGCTCTGTAAAATAATTTTTGGCAGATTCAACATTCATTTCTGTAAGATTTTGAGTTCCAAATCTTTTCCCCTTCCTCCTTTACCTCCCAATTTACAGCAAGCAATCTGACATAGATTATACCTGTTCAAAAAAAAGTCCCTGTGTTCTTGAAAGCCATTCAAGCAGAGCACAGAAGCAAATCTTCCAGGGCCCACTAAGCTGGGAAAACTTCGTGTACAATCTTAACAATGGCCTGTTATCCAAGGACCGGCCTGGGTTCCAGTAAGATCACCACCAAAGTGGTCCAGGATGACTGATCTCTCAGCCAGAGCAATTTTCAAATATCATGATTCTAGTAATTCACAAGGGGGAATTGTGACTTATATTGATAGAAACCCCTGAAATCACAGATCCTTGAAATATCACAGTGCATCTCACTGATTTCACCAGAATGCCAAAAAAAAAAAAAAAAAGCTGGCTTCTATGTACAGTTTCCAAACTTCTCTCTGCTTCTCAGATCATCTGGACTGAACTTACTGTGAAAGTAACAGAGAATTATAAAGAGCCAAGAATAGGGTTACAACAGTCTAAAGAAGGAGAGAGAGAGAGGAAGATGCCAGAATCCTAGAGTCAAAGCCAGAAGAGATTATAGTGGTCATCTCATCCAATTGCCTCATTCCACAGAGGAGAAATTTGAGGCTCATAGAGACTAAAGGACTTGGCTAAGGTTGCACAAGTGGCAGAGCTGAGATGTGTGAACTTGGGTCCTCTAGACTTCAAATGCAGACTCTTTTCATAGTTCCACACTCAGTCTTCCATCCTGCTACTTCCCATCCTGCTCATTCCAGTTCACTGAATCCATAATTCTTTGTTGAACAACTACATAAAAGGCAGTCTGCTTTGCATGGTGGCGACTAACATTACTTTGTAATTTCTGCCTTCTGGGAGAATTCTCTAATTGGAGAATTTACCTATTAGAATGATGAATTCTAGTTCACCAATTAGAATTACAACCTAATTGGTGAAAGAAGACATGTACATAAAATAATATAAATTTTATTCAATAAAATAAAAAAAATCAGTTCAAGGTAGCATGCAAACACTATCAGTAGAACTAGCATTAAGTATTATTGTTCAGGAATTCAGCAGAAAGCTGGATACCTTATGACTAGGGCAACCAAGGAAGGTTTCATGGGAGAAGTAGGATTTGAATTGAACTTTGGAAAAAACCTTTTTGAGGGGCAGCTAAGTGACAGACCTGGATTCAGGAAGACCTCGGATTCCTACTAGCTGTGTGTCTCTGGGCAAATCAATTAACCTGTTTGCTTCATTTCCTCAATTGTAAATTGAACTGGAGAAGGAAATGGCAAATCATTTCAATATCTTTGCCAAAAAACTCCACCAAATGGGGTCATGAAGAGGAGCCCTATAAGTTTGTGCTTAGTGAAACATTGTCTGGCAATGATCATCAATGAGCGTGGGATCAACAAAACCCTATCAGATGGAAATCACAAGAGACCAGCAGTGAGGGAGAGACTCTGTCCCGCAGCAGACACAGCATGTTAACATCTCCAGAAAATACAGGTGTTGCTATACCATTGGAAGCATCAGAACACATATATCTTGACCATTCATGTTCCCTACTTACTTTTCACTTTCCACACATGTATGCTGATAACATATATTCTTTTTTTTTTCTAGTAAATTTATTTATTTTTAACACACATTGCTTAATGAATCATGTTGGGAGAAAAAAATCAGAGCAAAAGGAAAAAGCCATGGGAGAGAGAAAAAAAAAAAAAAAACAGAAAAAATAAGTGAATATAACCTGTGTTTATTGCCATAAACTCTCTATAATTCTTTTCTGGATGCAGATGGCATTTTCTGTCCAAAATCTGTTGGGATTGCTTTGGATCCCTGAACCACTGAGAAGAACCAAGCCTTTCACAGTTGATCATCACACATTCTTGCTGTCATTATGTACAATATATTCCTGGTTCTGTTTGTTTTGCTCAGCATCAGTTCATGTTACTCTTTCCAGGCCTTTCTAAAATCATTTTGTTCATCACTTTTTATAGAATAATAATATTCCATTACCTTCTTGTACCACAACTTGTTCAACCATTGCCCCAGTTAAAAGACATCTTAATAATGATGGAGATCATTTTCCAATTCTTTGCTACCACAAAAAGAGCTGCTATAAACATTTTTGTTTTCCCTCTCCAGTCTTTTTTTTACTTTCTTTCTAGATACCAATTTTTCTTGTGTAACAAGAAAACTGTATAAATCTGTATGTGTGTATATATATGTATATATATACATATACATATATGTGTGTGTGTATATATATGTATATGTATATTGGATTTAACATATACTTTAAAATATTTAACATGTATTGGACGACCTGCCATCTAGAGGAGGGGGCGGGGGGAAGAAGGAGAAAAGTTGGAACAGAAGGTTTTGTAAGGGTCATTGTTGAAAAACTACCCATACATATGTTTTGTAAATAAAAAGCTATAATAATAATTTTTAATTCCTTTTTTCTTTTTAATTTTTTTCTTAATAGTATTTTATTTTTCCAATTGCATGTAAAAATAATTTTCAGCATTCATTTTTCTAAGATTATGAGTTCCAAATTTTTCTCCTTTCCTTCCTACTTTCCCCTTTCTTCAAGACAGGAAGCAATCTGATATAGATTGAACATATATAATCATGTTAAATATGAGTGAAAGTTTCAAAGAGGTAAATTTCTGCTTGGTATAGGATAACAATGATTCTTGATTAGAGATATTTAAACATGGAGAAAGCTACCTTGGTAGTGGATGACCCCTACTAGAGATTTTTAGGCTGAGATAAAGAGATGACCTTTTACTAGGATAGCAGAAGTGGATCTTACTCAAGTAGGAAATGGAACCCATGATCCCTGTGGTCTCTTCCAACCTTAAAGCTTTGTGATTTTTCTTACTAGCTCCCCACTTGCTTCTGCTCTAATGATTTCTATCCCACCCACTCTTCCCACATAATATAATAATTCATTTTGTGGCTCACAGACCATTTTTTCTAGCATTGTTTTCTGGATTGACTTCCACATCTCAATTATATACTTCAAGCTATTGAATCTCTTGGACCTTTCCATCAAAAATCAATGAACTCAAGGTTAGTGTAAAATAGTTTTGTTTTTTCATTTAAACTTGTGTATTTCTTTCCTATAGCATTCTTTGTCATCCTATTTCTTAAGCTTCTTTCAGACCAGAAATAGACACTATGATAGCCACTATGGGGATCGAATCCTCATTTTAAAAGGAGAGATGGGAAACTTCATTTCAGGAAAATTAATAAATCAGTCTTGAGGCAGGCAGATTTATTTATTGAGTACCTACTAGGCACTAAGCTAGGAACTTTGGCTGGGAATACAAATGTAAAAGTAAAACAACGTCTGCTCTGAAGAAGCTTACACTGTAAATGGGAGAAATAGACGGAGGGAAACAGCAGGCACATATATAGGCAAACATAAAACAATGGCAAAAAAGAACAGGTAATGGAGTTGGGGTGAGGGGAAGTACTCTAGCCACTAAGAGGATTAAGAAAGACCTCAAGTAGAAGATGGTGTTTGAAGTGAATCTTGAAAGAAATCAGAGAGTCCAAGGGACAGAGGCAGAGAGGGAGTGCATTTCAGACATGGTTGGCAGTCCATGTAAAAGCACAGAGATGGGAACACAGAAGAAAGGAGGTCATCTTGACTGGAACAAAGATTGTGTGAAGGGGAGTAGCATGTAATCATGTTGGAAAGGGCGGATGGTGCTAGACTGTGAAGACCTTTAAATGCCAAACAGAGGATTTCATATTTGAATCTAGAAGTATAGGAAAATACAACAGTTTATTGAGTAGGGAAGGGACATGGTCAGATCTGTGCATTAGGGAAATTATTTTGGTGACTCTGGAGGACAAATTAGACTTTGATTCAGGGAAAAGAACTAAGTCATGGTTATACTTTTGGAGAGGGGCAGTGAGAGCTTTAATTAGGGTGAGTGCTAAGCTAGAGATGGAAACAAAAGGACTTTGCAACTGATTGGTTACGTGGGGTATGTGAGGGCAAAGGGCTGGAATGACCACAAGGTTGTGGATTTGGGTGATTGGAAGGATGATGGAGCCCTTCATAGTAACAGAAAAGTTTGGAAGAGAGAAGTTTGGTAGAGAAGACAATGAGTACTGTTTTGGACATGGTAAATTTAAGACCCCTATGGAAAATCCAGTTTGAAATGTTCAATGAACTGCTGAACTGAGTTACCTAGAAGTCTTTCCATTTGGCTGAAGACCTCAATTTTCCCTCATTTTCTCTGATCTTGTGGTCATTTTCAAAGTCCCTAGGTCGCTGACCAAATGGCTCTTCAGAAGAGCTAGATGGGTCTTTGATCATCCTTGATCATCCCCATCCTGGCAGATCACCGAGGTTTGAGAACAGCAACAGGGAAGAGGAGATAATCTCTGCTGTAACTCCTCCTTCGCCCACCTCAGCCAGGATGTTATCCCATGAATCACTGCTGCACTACGTATTATTCAGAATGTCCTAACTGACAATGGCGTGCTTAAATCCAAAAGCAGCATCCTCTTTTCAGATGCCCCACACCCAGCATGTATCATCTGTAATCCTGGTTAACAATTCCAGTAACTCCTTGCCCGGTCACATTGGGGGCTATGCTGCTTGTTCCTAGAACAACAAAATCAAAGAGAAAAGATTAATGTAAGTAGACAAAGAATGAAGAATCACACCTGTCTGCAAAGGAGGAACTCCTAATGATTTCCTGAATGGATAAATGATGCCTTGTAAGCAGCTTTTTAAAAGCTTTCATGGGGTTACAGGCTCAAAGTCTGCTTTAAGGGAGAATTCTTAATGGGGCTTGAACATTCAATGGTGTTTGCTATAGCTGCAAGCTTCATAGAAAGTATTAGACCTTGGAAGGAAGATCAGTGACCTAGAGATCATTTTAAAGAACGAAGCATTTTGGTGTTTACTGTTCTATTTCATTTTTTAACACTTAAAATATGATTTTGAGTGATGGGAATGATCTCTTTCTTGTTTCCTTTTATCTCAATAGGTAAAGGGCCAAATCATCTCATTCTTATCTCCTTCCAACCCAGATTGAGCAGCTTCAGAGAAAGCTTTCATCACCCCAAACTGCCACTTGAGGGCAGTCAAAAGCTGCTTTCCATTGCTATCCCAGTTCTTCCAGTTTTTCTTTCCAGTTCTCAAATGGAACTCGGGTCTCATTTCCTGGTTCATTTCTTAATAGGAGGGGTGGGGTTTGCTTACAGAGGAGAGAGGATGGAGGAACTATGCCCTAATGGGGTGGGAAAATAACTATTGTGTTGAGGAATATAATGTGCATTTTATTTCTAAGGAAGGTTGGGTTTAAATAGATACAAGTCAAAGTCAAAAATTCAAAGCTAGAAAGGACCTTAGAACCCCCTAGTCCAAATTCTTTAGTTTACGGTTCATAAAATACTTAAGATCATATACAGTAAGAGGCACAACCAGAATTTGAACCCATAACTTCTGATTCTAAATTCAATGATCTTTACACTTCGCTGTGCTGCAAATTGAGGGAAGGAACCTATGAAGAAGAAGTTACACTTTTTAAAAAAGGCACAAAGTCAGAAACCAGGCAATGGAGAATGGCAAGTGACGGAGTAGGGGTGATCTAGAACGCACGGAAACTGGGCTAACTGGAGCTTCAGCCCACAAAACACAGGTGATCAAGAACAAAAAGACATTAGGAGACTGGTGATCTAGAATGCCAAGTTATGGAAACCAAGCTGTCTATGGGCTAACTAGCACGCCAAGCTATAGAAACTAGGCTAAGTGACTTTGTGCCTTTACTCAGAAATTTCTGACTTTGCCTTTTCTAAGAAATTTTCTTCTTCTTTCTGAGGAAATGAGAGCAGAATTCCACCTATTATAACCCTTTTAAACTCGGACTAAAACAGCTTGCCTAGGAGATCCACTTCCCCTGCTCCACTCAACAAGGCATTTTAATTAACGGGCACATAGCCCGATGATGGCATTCTCCTTCAGAATGTCACTAACGAGGGATGATCCATCTTTGCAAATAGCTAGTTGGCCCAAATCTCTGGAAGCATTTCAGAAATAGGACTCAGCATCATATGGTTCCTGAAAAATGGTTGTTTTGCAGGGCTGTGACTCCCAGTGAGCCTCCCCAGAAAGATCTTCCAGCGGTCCTTCGCGCAGCCAGGATACCAGGGAGATGGGCTGTGTGTGAGGTAGGGGTGGGAGTATGCATCAATCGAGCAAAAGCTCAATAATATTAATAGGACTCTATGTTGTTTCTGTTCTCCCTGAATCAGTTGTTCCATCCATCCATCCATTAAATAATAAAGATTTATTTGTCAAGAATCTCTAGGAAGATTCCCACCAAGTTCTTTAGGGAAGTTAAAGCCAGATTTGAACCTTAAGTATAGTTAGCTTTGTTTCTCCATCACCACAGCTTCTGAGTTCATCCACCTGTCTGCCTTCCATCCTCAGAAAAATGGTAGAAAAGTGGATGACAGGAAAAGATTATGATAAAAATTGGAGGGGATGTGAGAACACTGGGACACTAATGCATTGTTGGTGGAGTTGTGAACTGGTGCAACTATTTTGGAGAGCAATTTGGAACGTTTCCCAAAGGGCTGTCACACTGTGCATACCCTGTGCTATTGCTGGGTCTGTATCCCAGGAAAATCATAGAGGAGTTAAAAGGACCCCCATGTGCAAATATGTTAGTAGCAGTTCTTTTTGTGATGTCAACAAATTGGAAAAGGAATGGATGCCCACCAATCGGGGAATGGCTGAACAAGTTGTGGTACATGAAGGTAAGGGAATATTATTGTTCTATAAAAAATGGACAAGCTGACTTTAGAAAGTCCTGGAAATAGTTACATGAACTGATGCTGAGGGAAATAAGCAGAACTAAGAATACATCATACCCAATAACAGCAAGAATGTGCAATGATGAATTATGAAAAACTTGCTTCTCAATGGTTCAGAGATCCAAGGCAATCCTAATAGACTTTGGACAGAAAATACCATCTGCATCCAGAAAATAACTAAGGAGACTGAATGTAAATCAACACATGCTATATTCACTTCTTTTTTGTGTTTTTTGTTGGGGTTTTTTTCTCTCACATTCTTTTTCCCTTTTGCTCTGATTTTTCTCTCCCAACATCACTCATAAAGCAATGTCTGTTAACAATAAATAAACTTAGAATTAAAAAAATGGTAGAAAAGTGCTTCTAGTTGATATATTTCAAGAAGTCTGGGCCAGTCTTTTTAGTGGGAAGCAGTCATTGCATCCTAAGGACCTTGGAACTTTCTGTCCTCCCTGCAGTGAAATCCACCATATCTGATGTCTCTCTAAGTAAATGTGAGCTCCTTAAGAGCAAAGACTATCTCACTTTTCTATTTGCCTTCCCAGTGTCCCTAATAATTTGCTCCCATCTAACTGGCAGGGTCAAAGAAGCTCTCTGAGCAGCTCCCTACATTGCTGAAGACTTGGAGTGGGGGTAATAGGGAGAAGGAGGATGGCAGAGAACTGTCTGAATTCTTCAGTCTGGTCAGTGAGCCAGCTCTGGTAGAAAGGTCAGCAGCTGCTCCTTCCCCCCATAAGGGAGTAGCCCCTTGAGCATCTCCCTCCTGACTCTCCCAACCTCTCCCCTCACCACTTGCCCCTCACCATGCGTGTTTGAGCCTCTGGGAGGGGGCTTACCAAGTGTCTCCATTTCATGTGATTCACAGCCAGAACCACGCAGACGTGCCAGGATTGCAGCAGGTAGCAGCAGCAGCAAGATTAAGGAGGATGCCAAGGGGACACTAGGTTGTCCTAGATGTACCAAAAATAACCTGCCAGCCTGAAGGACCAATCAGAACACAGCTAATTCCTCTTGCGTCTGGGACCACCCATGGAGCTCTCAAAGCCCACAGCAAGGACCTGTGAAGAAGCAGACAAGCTGGATTCTGGAAGGCACTGCCACAAACAGCCATCTTTGTGATTTGAACAAATGGCTTCTCCTCTCAGGGCTTCTCTAAAGTGATCTCTAAAATGGAGGGGTCAAACTAGGTTTCTCAGAGCCCCCCTACCTGGGGGAGGGTAAAAACTAGAAAGACACCCAGTTCAGCCCCACCTGGCCCATGCTCATTTTGCAGCTGGAGAAACTGAGGCAAAGAGAAGGGGAGTCCAAAGTCACTATGGTGCTAACAGAGCTGGGGTGAATTCTATGTATGTAAAGATTACAAAGGGAAAACTCACAATAGCCACAAACCAGCCCTGCACCCCAGGAGCCCCTGCATCCAACTCCCCCCACACTCCCCAAGCCAAAAACTTATTTGGAGGGAAAGGAACAAGTTCAGTCACTTGAAGGAAACCATGTCTCTCATGCAAGGAGGTAGCTGTCAAAAAGCAAGCCCAGCCTCGTCACCCAGGAAACACAGCAGAGTCAGCTGTCAAAACACCAAGGGAAAGTCCCGGGGATGGTTGGGAAAGGAACACGGTGGGATGAGAGATTCAGCAGCTGATACCTGTGTCATGATTAGGAGGAACCAGCAAACTTTGGGGTGGGGTGATAAATAGAATGGTGGAAGGGCTAGCAGACTGGTGAGAATGGGGGTGCTAGAGACTGGGAGGGGTGGGTGCTAGCAGACTGGGAGGGATGGATGCTAGGAGACTGGGAGGGATAGGGGGGATGTGAGCAGACTAGGAGGGGTGGGTGCTAGCAGACTGGGAGGGATGGATGCTAGGAGACTGGGAGGGATAGGGGGATGTGAGCAGACTAGGAGGGGGGGTGCTAGGAGCCTGGTAGGGATAGGGGGGATGTGAGCAGACTAGGAGGGGTGGGTGCTAGGAGACTGGGAGGGATAGGGGGGATGTGAGCAGACTGGGAGGGGTGGGTGCTAGGAAACTGGGAGGGGTGCTAGGAGCCTGGTAGGGATAGGGGGGATGTGAGCAGACTAGGAGGGGGGGTGCTAGGAGACTGGGAGGGATGGATGCTAGGAGACTGGGAGGGATAGGGGGGATGTCAGCAGACTGGGAGGGGTGGGGGGTACTAGGATACTAGTGGGGATGGGGGGATTGAAAGCAGACTGGTGGGGATGGGAGATGCTAACAGACTGGTCCTGGGGCTGTGGTCTGAGTTGGCCACTTTTCTCTGGGCAGGGCAGGTTAATATTGCATGAAATCAAATGGACTCCACAAATGAGAAACTCAGAGGGCCTCTCTGACACTGCAAACAAACTCAGGAAGTTTCTCAAGCACAACGTGGAGATACCCACAATTTTTTGTACATTTCCATGGGTCACTCTAACCTCCTGGGAAATCTTCTATTTGGATTTCAGTCCTCTTCTCTCTTGACTTTTGTTTCTTTTGGCAATCTCAGAGTTTCTCATGGATTCAATAATCATCTTGCAGATGGCTTCTGGATCTAGTCATACAAGGATAAACTCTTTTCTGAACTCCAATTCTTCATCACCCATCTCCTCTCACACATTTTCACCTGGAAAGCAGAAGGCATCTCCAATCCATTATACCCCAAAGAGAAATTATTATTCATTTCCTCCAAGCTCCTTCCTCTTCCTAACTTCCCTGATTCTGCCAAGGATACTAAACTACCATCATTCCTCTAAATCACCCTCATTCACAACCTTGAAGTCATTCTCAGCCCTTCACTCTCCCCTTCTATCCCTGCAATACCCAGAAACTTGCCATGCCTTATTGCTTGGATATCTGCAATGTCTTCAAATTTATCCCCTTCCTTCCACTCACATAGTTACTTACCACTCTGGTTCAGGTGTCTCATCTGAACTATTCTAATAGCTTCCTCTTGCTTCCCATGTTCAATCCATCTTCCACACAGCTGTCAAAGTGATAATCCTAAAATAAAGAGATAAGTAGGTTACTCCTTTGCTCACAGACTCAGGTGTCTCCCTATTGACCCCAAAGTAAAACAGATTTGTCTTTTAGGCATTTCAAGTCTCTTACAATCCGTCTCCAGCCTCCTTTTCCAGATTTATCATACATTAATTTTCCTTTGTGCAATGAGACTGGCTTTCTCATTCTTCTTCATGAAAAACATTTTATGTTGCATCTCCAAGCCTTTCTACAAAGTCTCTCTCTCTCTCATGCTGGGAATGTGCTTCTTCCTCACTCCTACCTCTTAGAATCCCTAGCTGCCTTAAAAGTTAATCTTAAATGTGACTTCCTATGTGAAGATTTTGCTGATATTCCCCTCTCCCTTCTCAATTGCTACTGCTTCCTGGGCTCCTGAAATCATCTTGCATTTACTTTGAATATATTTTGCACTTCTTTATCTGTGTATATGTCACCCACTAACCTATCTATACTGATGTTGCTGTGGGTTGTCCTTTGTTCTCAAAGAATACCATGACATTAGGCCATGAGATGTAAGTGAGTTGGGTGTGCAAAGTCACCAGCCTCAATTTCCCCTCTACAGCCATCTAGGTCCAGTAGCCAGAGGTAGATCTGGACCACCAGAGATGGCCCCCAGTGCAGGAGGGGACTTTGGCCTTTTTAAGCTAAGGTCTTGAGCAGAGCTCAGTTTGACTGAGATAATACCCATTCAGTTATAAGGTGAAATATGAATTGACCAAAGAATGGTCTCTTTTACCTGGTCAAAAAAAAATCCATTTTGGGAAGAGAAGACTGGATTTCTGACCAAAAGAGAAACAATTGCTATTTACATTCACCCTGAGTCAATTTGGACCAAACAATGACCAAGTAGACTTGGTCTGGACCTGTTTGTTGGGCAATCAAAGAGAGCCCTGAGTGATTTGAGTTTAAAGCATGGTCCTTAAGAAAGAAATCTAGCCTGCAAACTTCAAAATATCTGGGAGATTTAGGCAATCACAAAAAAAAAATCACATTCCTTTGGGTAGAGCACATAGAAATAAAGAGGCTGTTATTTGTCCTGCATTCCCCAAGAGAACCTGGAATTATTCTCCAGGACCTACTATAATTCTTGGCACATAGAAGGTACCCAATAAATGCTTATTGATGGATAACTTCAGTCCAGGGGACCAAAACATCCTGGTTGAATAGGAATGTTTCTGCGACTGAATTCTATGCATCTTTTTCTTCCTAAGGGAAGTAAGAAGAACTCGATGATCTGGTCAATTTTGTAATAATGAGAGGAAGTCACGACTGATGAAATCTGGCTCCAGACTTAAGCTAAGTGCATTTTTATCTAAAAGATCAGATTTGAGACATCCTTTATTAATATCTTTTATTCTAATCACATGACAGGATGAATTAAAAACTCTTACAAGGCATTTAAAGAAGGGACAATTTATCGTGGATTAGAACGAAATCAGAAGCTTTGAGGAAGAAGTGGGGCTTTACCTGAGCCTTGAAGAAAAGTCATATTTACTAAAGAAATGGTAAAAAAAAATAGACAAGAGAAATAGTCAAGAGAAAGAACTTGAATAAAAACCCTGAGTGGGTAGGCTGCAGTATGTCACGGCACTCCCCCTTTAAGCACTAGAGGAGACCACGGCTGTCATAGTGGACTCCTGACCAGTCCAAATGCCATAAAAGGATTTGGCCAAGACAAGTTATTTCACTGCTGGTTCTGAGCTTCTGCTTTGGCTCCCTATAATCCTGAACAAGCGTCCCCACCCCTTTCCTTTCTGATCTTTGAGCCCTTTTACGGAGCTCGTTTACATTCGCTTCTCCTCTATCTCGGTTTGAACCTTGGCCCAGACTCGGACCATCGACTTCTTTTCAGTTCTCATTTTACAGCATCTTCCCTGAGAGACAAAGCTACCTTCTCTCTGCTAATGATTAACTCTCCCGCGGCAGATGCTGGCTAGCTCAGTGTGCCTGAAACAGAAATGAGAGTCCGAGTTGTCATAGACACGGAGGCCGTTTGTGCCGAACCCAACAGGAATCCGGCTGCACGCCGATGATAAGTAGCCGTCCGGCCTCTGCCCAGAAAGCCTCCGAGGAAGGGGAATCCACCGTTTCCTGAGGCGGCTGGTTTTATGCAAGACAGCTCTAGTCAGTGGAAAGCTAAAATCTGCCCCTCTACAATTTTCACTCTTTTTTTTTGTGGAAAAACAAATCTATTTCTCCATCCCTGAGCAGCTTTTTAGAAATTTGCGGACGGCTCTCGCGTCCCCCATAAGGCGCTGCAACCTAAAAATCTCATAAAGCTTCCCTTCATCCTAGGTGACCTCCTTTGAATATTCTGGGTCATCACTGGCTTTCTTCATTGTATAATATATCCTATAAACATAATCCTATAAAAAGTTGGCTGACCAGGGTACAAAAGGACTACCGCCTCTCTCATTCCAGGCATTAGAACCCAACTTTTGAGCCAGAAGAGACTCTTTTTTTTCCCCTTTCTTTTGCAGAGGCAATTGGGTTAAGTGACTTGCTCAAAGTCACACAGCCAGGAAGTGTTAAGTGTCTGAGATCAAATTTGAACTCAGGTTCTTCTGACTTCAGGGCTGGTGCTCTATCCACTGCCCGGCAGAAGGGACTCTTATTCAACCTGGGATCCATGGATAGATTTCAGAGAGTCCAGACACTTAGATGGGACAAAAATACATCTTTATTTAAATATATTTGGTTTCCTTTGTAATCCTATGGATTTTATTTTATACATTAAAATGTTCTAAAGAATACATGACACAAAAATCCTCACCTTATTTCAAAGAAAAATTAAGAACAAGAGGAATTAAGTCATTTGTCCAGAATGACTTATCTAATAAATGTCTGAACCTAGGTCTTCCTTACTTTAGATTCCACATACTAACCACTATATCAAAATGCTTCACATAATGCTTAGAATTATATTTCCTAGCGCCAGAGTCAGTCACATGGTTGATTCATCAAAGCCAAAAAAGAAAGGGGGAGGAAGGAGAGGAAAGAGGAAGAAGAAAGACAGAAAGATAGCTCTTATCATTTGGGAAGCTAAAAATTTCCCCTCTACAATTGAAGAAGAAGGAGGAGGAGCAGAAGGAAAATAAGGAGGAGGAGGAGGAGGAGAGGAAGAGGAAGAGGAGAAAGAGGAGGAGGAGAAAATGAGAAGGAGGAGGAGGAGGAGGAGGAGGAGGAGGAGGAGGAGATAGACAGAGAAGACATAGGCAGAGAGAAGGGGGGAGGGAGGGGTGGGAGAAGAGATAGGAGAAAGGAGAAAGAGACAGACACAGAGAACAGTTAAATTATCTTGGAGAAAAGGGACAGCGATCATATTAGGTCCTTGTCCTCATTTTATAGGGGTTACCAAGAGGTTAATTGAAACAACTTGTCAAAAGTTGTGCAGCAATCCAGTGATGGAACTTCAGGCCTGCGATGGCCGCCTTGATTGACGCCACCACTAAAAGCATCCCTTTCTATGCACTTCAGATGAAAGGTGGTCAGTGGACTTTCTTTATCTAGTAATTGCCTTCCCTTCCCCCACCAAGATTTTAAAATTTTAAAAGTGCACTTTGCTATTGCTGAGATGAAAAGCATCATGGGAGAATCTTTGTCCAGGACACAAAATTCCTAATATTTGGGGGGAAAAAACCAGAAGCAACCCAGTAAATTCCCCTCGCCTGCGTCAGAATGAGGGTAAATGGATGACCTTGCGCTGAATTTCAAAGTCCTGTCCAAATTTTTGAGTCCGGTACTCTCCGACTCTAAGTGCATATTTAACAGCACCCATTTAGTGTTCATTTCCATTCAAAAATCATTTCATAAGATCTTCTCTGAGTTAAACAATGTGCTGCTATTTCAAAGGTCGGTTCTTTTTGTCCACAAAATAACTGTATGGACATGTATACATATAGTGTATTTAACATATATAACATGTATTTGTCAACCTGCCATCTGAGGGAGAGAGTGAGGGGAACGAGGGGAAAAATTGGAACAGAAGGTTTTGCAATTGTCAATGCTGAAAATTTACCCATGCATATATCTTGTAAATAAAAAGCTATGATAAAATAAAATAAAAGACTGAAAGTACTAAAAGCAAAAAAATAAATAGTGTGCTAGCCACAGTGGGGACTGAGACAAAAACGGAACGTTCCCTGTCCCCAAGGAGTTTATAGTTTCCTTGGAGAAAGCAACACGGGCGCAGATAAATAAAATTATTCCAGAGGAACTGGTTTGGGAATAGGGGGAAGACTTTGAGTAGAAGGTGGCACCTTGAGTGGAGTGAAGGATTTTACACATCTAGACTTTCATTGACACAAAAAGGTGATTTTTCTGAGGTCACTTACCTTTGGGGGACTCTAAACCACATGGTGGCGCTCTGAGTCTTGACGAGCTGAGCAGAACTGGGTAAAAATGAGGGTCTTATTACCAGAGTAAGCTGGAGAGGAGCTGGGGGATCATTGGAATGCTTTAAGCCTTTGTATTTCATCCTGGACTCTTGTGAGTCCTTAATAGGGTAAAAGAGGCGAGAGGCTGGGGGGGACGTGGGGAGGGGCCCGCACCCAATAACCACATTCTATGTTGAATTTTCTGTGAATGATGTGGAGATCCTGTCACCTGCATTTGAGATACCCTAAAACACAAGTGTCAAACCCCAGGTTGGGCCTTTGCTGCCTGCTGGAAATCAGAACATTTAACAAAATAAATAAAAATACAATACGATCTAGATAATGTCAATTTGTGGTTTTCTAAGTCAGGATGGAGCTTTTTGGAATCCCTTCCTACTGAATTTGACCCTGTTGCCTTAGACACAACCTATATCTAAGTCTTATTTTTGTGGACTTTTCCAGATGAGGGCAATGATCCAAAGGGGTTAAGTCCCACTACTGGACACATCCCACGTGTGCTCAAATGCGTCTTTGGGAGCCTTGGGCCACAGGCTCTGTTTTGGGCTTCCCACTGCTCTTGTATTTTTACTATCCAAATCTCAAAAGACTTATTCACTGAATGACATATTCATGTGAATACTAGGACAAAGGGCTGCATGATACACTTTGGGAGACTGCCAACAACCCCACGTGATGGGTCCTCAGACTTGAGATTTCTCTGCACAAGGGTATGCATATTTTTGTTTGTTTATTTTTTCTCTTAAGGAGAAAATCTCCAACGGGCTTGCCTATTCCTGCTTCTCAGGAGAGAAGTTCCTGGAGAAGTGTGGAGAGGCTCTGATCTCTGGCAAGGAGCAAGGATGCTTTACCGAGGAGTCAAACACCTAGCTATAATTAACTGCTTTATCAGCTGCCCCGAAAACCTATCATTGAGGATTGCTAGAAAAAAGAAAACTTGGGTTTCCCAGCTGAGACTGTTTGGAACCTGGGCTCTGGGGTTTCCATAACTGAAACTATCATTAAACATTCCTACCACAAAAGGGGGTCATTAGGTGCTCAAGGCCATTCCATTTAAATGCCTGCTTATTTTTGTTGTGGGTCTCGACAAAGATTCGTGTCCTTGGGCGGAAGAGCAGGCCGTGGCATCTCTAAGATTTAGCCTTGGATTCTGGTGGACAATGATGAGAGCTACAATAAGGGCTGGAAATGTGGGTTGCCCACATTCCTCCCCACCCTTAATTTGCCAGTTAACAATGGCTAAGGGGTAGGGATAGCTGCAGGAAGAATTATGAAGTGGGTTGCTGTTGAATAGGACCCATGACATAAGGGAGGTGATGCTGCAACATTCAAATGAATTGGATTTAAGTGAGGGAGGACTGTGCAAGGTCCCCCGCCTCATTTTTCCCTTCAGAGCCATCTGGGTCCAGTGGCAACATATAGATCAAGATGACTGGAGATGGCCCTGGATGAATGAAGGCTTCTTCTTCCCCCTTAGGCTTATTCTCCCTCCTCCTCCCACCACATACTCCCAACTAGCACCCCCAATCCCACCAAGACACAAAAACACTCAGATGTGTATCCTTGTGTCATTGTGTCAAGATCTGACAAAGATGGAAAAGGTCTTAGAGCAAGGGTCCTTAATCAATTTTTGTGCCATGGTCCCTGTGTGATGAAGCCTTTGGACACCTTCTCAGAATCATGTTTTTAAATGCAAAAAATAAAATACACAGAATTAAAAAGAAACCAAACGTGAGTGAAATTAAATATGTAATTTTTCCCCCCATCCAAGTTCACAGACTCCCTGAAATCTATCCACCAAAGTACCCGTGGACCCCAAGTTAGGAACTTCTGCCTTAGAACTAGTAAATGCAATGCAAAGAGGGTGGGATTTAAAGCCAGAACCTGAATTCAAATCCCACCTGGATAAGCTTGAGTAACAATCTCTTGCAGCCTCAGTTTCCTTATCTATAAAATGAGAAGGTTAAAGATGTAGAATCTCTTCCAGCTCTAGACACATAGTCCTGGAGTCAATTTACTGACCCTGATTTGTCCAAGCAAATTAAAGGCAGAGCAGGCTTTCCATGTTCACCCACAACTCACTGTCACAATGAAATCGGTGTTGTTAATATGAGGCATTAACATGGGAGAACATGGCAGAATGTAGAGAGAGCTGGTCTCAGAGCTAGGAAGACCGGAGTTCCAGACCTCCCATTACACACATTGACTGTGTAGAATGGCCAAGTCACTTGATCAGGACAGTTCCCTAAGACTACTAGGTCTGTAATGTAATTGATAGAGTTTCTTTGTTAGAATCTGCCCATAGCCAAGAAATCACAGATCTAGTCCGAGAAAAGTTGGCTGGGATGTGACTGTCGACTTCTGTCAAGTTTGCAGACTACTAACAACCTGATCTTTTTATTAGATACATGGTTCAATCCAACTTTGCCTCTCCTACCTTGTACTTGTAAAGCTGATTATTCACCCAAGTATTTAACATTTATCTGTATTCAATTTCATTTGAATAGTTGGATGTACAAGCAATGCTTTATAGCAATTATTACTTAAAATCAATGAGGCTAGACCAGGTCATGCTACCAGAGGACGTAAATTGTTTCTGGATACAGCCCAGACAGTGGAGGATGAAGGGAGAAGAAATAGATATTAAACTATCCCTTTAGCCATCATGACAGACTCAAAAGTCTACCTCTTGGAGCAACCATGGAAATTTAAGGGGAATCATACAATCATAATAATTTGAGGCTGCATGCTACCTATATCACCCAGGTTCCAAGATTACTCAATATTTTGTACACATCATGTCCTTCTGATAAATCAGGAGCTCTCTGAGGGCTGGCCATGTCTTATTCAAACTTTGTCTTCTGCAAGACCCACAGGATGACCTGCGCACAGTGGGTATTTAATGAATGTTGGTTGCATTGAAATGAACTGGCTTGTTCCATTGAATTCTCCCTTTCCCAAAATCACATTTATTGACATCTATCATTATCCCCATCATCGACACTATCATAAGTCATAGCCTTATTGTTCTAAGCAAATAAAGAGCTCTTCATCCCAATGGCATTATGAGCATGGTATGGTCACTCCTTAGGTGTCTGCAGTATTCAATTCATCCCCCCGTACTCGAGTATAGTCTCCTTCCACACACATCCCTTTGTATTATTTGTAATTCTTATTTTTCAAAGATTATGGTGTTCCACGATCGATAACCATATAGCATTAACAGGAGAATAGGCTTGATGTTATTAAAGATAAAGGCTTTTGTAGTAGCAAGCAGTCTGGAATTATGGAAAATATCTCATCATTTCCCAAATGCAATTAAGCACATTCTCAGCCTTCTACTCAATTCTGGACCTTGTTCATTAACCATCTGTAATACTAATGCTTACATTGTTGAGCTAAGTTAAGGAGCTGCAGAGTCACAGTCTAGACAATATGCATTTTTCATCTTCTTACTTATTTCATTGGGAAAGGGGAGGGCAATTTTTTTTTCACTACTGTGGATTTCACTTTATAGGGTTCCTAGGCTTGAGGCTATTTGTATAATGTGCTTGCAAATAGGAGCAGGTGGAGGCTTGGTTTTGTGATTGTTTTTATCCGAAGTCTGAGTGGACATATTACATCTTTCATGAGCATAGGTTGTGTTTTTCATCTTATTTGATATTAATACTCAATGAGCAAATTATTAAATACATTTATTACATTTCCATGTTCTGGATTTTAATGTATGCATAAAATACACTTTGAGGAGACCCTTCAAAGCCACACTTTATTCTACTGAGTCAAATGCCTTTAAAAATTTTATGAACTACATACAAAAAAAGAGTTCATGTTCTCTATCCATTTTTGTCAGTTTCATGGCCATAAGGATACAGTCTGTTTTAGAAAATCTTCTCTGAAAGCATGCTTATTTTCTTTTTTTTCATGTTATCACCAAGGATAGCATCCTCGATGAATGGACCATTGAATAGACAAGAATAGACCATTATTCTAAAGATTTTATAGAGATAGGAAAGCAAGAAAACTTGTCAATAGTGGTTGATTTCATTTTGACTGACTTTTTTTTGTTTTAGGAGAAATCGTCTGCCTTCCTCCACCTTCCCTACCCCCCCCCTCCCCCCGCACCGACTTCTGTTGGAATTGTCCCTTCTATGGGGAAAATCAAATCTTGAAAATCAAACCCTGGATGCCTTTAAAACTGTATTCCCTTCAGATGAGATTTCTCTTTCTGTGTATTTCATAAGATCCAATTGTTTTTCTTGGCTTCATCTTATTAAACCTAATTTCTTCTTTATCCCATATTGTATTGAATACCATAATGGTAGAATTAAGAGAATAGTTCCATTATCGTTGCTGAAAAAATAAATCATTATAAAAATGTCCACAACATGTACCAATTCACATCATTTTATTGTTCTTCTTTCTATTTAATCTACAAATACCATCACCATAATCCCGCTCAGCTGGATCTCATACTCAGCTCTCTAGGGCCCATTTTGTCCTTAACTGCTTTTCATTGTTTTATGAGGCAATACTGCAAGTAATTTTCTGTTCTCCTCCTTCATACTATCAGCTTTGGCTCCTCCGTCTATTTAGTTTGTGTTTTGTGATTTGTTCAGTGTCCTCATCATGGAAACTCCTTTGCATCTTTTGTTTTTTGGTCATTTCAGTCACAACCAACTCTTCAGAATTCCATTTGTGTTTTCTTGGCAAAGATACTGGAGTGATTTGCCATTTCCTTCTTCAGCTTAATTATAAATGAGAAAACTGAGGAAAAAGAGTTAAGTGACTTGCCCGGAATAAGAAGTGTCTGAGACTGTATTTAAACTCAGGAAGATGAATCCTGACTCTAGCACTCATGGCACACCTAACTGCCCCTTGCATCTTTTAGAGTTCTCTAAGACAGGGTTCTCAAACTTTTTCTATTTGCCACCTCTTTTTACCCAAGAAATTTTTATGGGACACCGGATGTATAGGTATATAAATAGATATACAAATCAAACATTTACTGATAACAAATCATGATTTTGTGATCCCTACATTCAGTTCCCTCCTTATGGGTTCATGATCCACAGTTTATGAAGCTCTGCTCTAAGAAATGGTGATAAAGTTAACACTCTTGTCTCCCATCTTTTTGAGTTGATGGCTGATTTTAATGGGTCGATTCAAAGCTTCTATAATAGTATACATCTTCTCATGTTTATCTTTCCTTTTAGTTTGGTACTTAATTTGACCTTAGTTCTAACTAGTCAATGGTCTAACTGCACATACTGCTGATTTTGAATTGACTACTTCATTCATAACTAGCCCAGTCATGTCTGTTAAAATACAATTTCTTTTTAAATTTCTTTTTCATAAAATGGTGTTCAGTGCTCCAAATCTAGCCCTTTCTAACTACAAACTCACTGAGTTCTCTTCATTCTTAAAAACCCTTAATTAGGGGCAGCTATACAGCCCAGCAGATAGTCCTGGAGATAGGAGTACCTGAGTTCAAATCCAACCTCAGATCCATACTAACTGTGTGACCTGGACAAGGCACTTAACTCCAATTGCTTACCAAGAAAAAAAAAGACCTTAACTTGATCCTATTATCCTCAAATGATTATTCATAGCTATCTTCTCTTTCACAGCTAAATCCCTAGAAAATTATGCTTTATACTTTTAGCCTCCACATTCTATCCTCTCCATTTTCAACCACACGCACGAGACTTCTGCCTTCACCGCTCAACTGAAATTACTCCAAAGTTACCATCAGTGTCCTAATGTGGTGGCTTTTTCTAGGTCCTCATCCCCCTTGACATCTTTGCTGATATCTGACACTGTTGCTCACTTTCTCCTCCACAAACCATCCTTCATCTTCTGGGTTTTTGTGATGCTTCATTCTCAGTATACTCCCAGAATACTCAGTGTTCTATCTGTCTGACCATTTCTCACTTCCCTTTGCTAGATCACCATCCATGTGCTAACTCCTAATAATGGGTGTCCTCCAAGGCCCTTTTCTGGATCCTCCTCTCTCGATACTCTATCTTATTGCTCTCATTAAGCCCTTCCAAGGGCTTAATTATTATCTGCATGCAGAAGATTCTGAAATCTCTGTATTTAGCTTTAATGTCTTTCCTAAACTCCAGTTCAAAGTCACCAAGCACTTATCAAATATCTCTGCCAGTCATCAGTCAGTAAGTTTGTTAGGTGTCTATCACATACCAGACACTGTAATAAGTTTTGGGATTATTAGGGAAAAAAAGGCAAAAGATATTCTGTGTTTTCAAGGTGTTCATCCAGCACCTAATGGGGAGATGGTATGTAAACAAATATGTACAAACAAGCAGGAAAAGAGAGAGAAAGAGACAGACAGGCAGACAGACATACAGAGACACAGAGAGACAGAAGGAGAGACAGACAGAGAGAGAGAGAGAGAGAGAGAGAGAGACAGAGACAGAGACAGAGAGATGGAGTCAGAGAAAGCTTTAAGAAAATGTCTTTAGGGGCTGAATGAAGGATGGATTGGTATAGGGAGAGCCTTGGGGCAGGTAGACCTTCTGACCAATACACTATCGCAGTGGTCCAGGGTGAATTTTTAAGAGCTTGCACTAAAATAGTGGCAGCACAGAAGTAGAGAAAAGAGCACATTTGAGAGATATTCCAAAAATGAAATCAACAGACCTTGGCAAAAAATCAGACATAGAGCCAGGGAAGAATCAAGGATGATACCTAGACAGCAAGCTTGAGGGACTAGGAGGATGGGCTGCCCTTTACAGGTGGAAGGTGGGGAGGGTTTAGTAGAAAGATAATGAGTTCATTTTTGGACATGTTGAGTTTAAAATAACTACTCCATGTTCAGTTTGAGATAATCTCAAAGGCAATTGGAGATGTGAGATTAGAGATCATCAGACAGATTAGGGCAGACATGACATGTAACAGAAGTTTCTATGACATCACTACAGGACTTTAACACCTTTTCGGGGACAAAAGTGTGAATTATGCTGAACTTGTGTGTACAGTCTGCAATGTACCCATTGCGAAGAGATGCAGAGGTGGAGAACTTGAGA
Organism: Antechinus flavipes; assembly: GCF_016432865.1. Taxonomy (NCBI): domain Eukaryota; kingdom Metazoa; phylum Chordata; class Mammalia; order Dasyuromorphia; family Dasyuridae; genus Antechinus; species Antechinus flavipes. Next base: position 414,967,190 of record NC_067401.1, on the reverse strand, counting down.
AAGCAAATCTGGGGAGGAAAGATTATCTGGGAGGGAGAAATGATCAATGGTGTCAATTGTGTGGAAAGGAAAGATAAGGACTGAGAAAGGGCCAGGGGACTAAACTAATTAATTAATCAAGAGACTAATGGTAACCTTGGACAGAGTCATTTCCATTGAGTAATGCGTTCAGCAGCCACATTGCAAGAGTTTGAGAAGAGACGAAGGGGCAGTATCAAAGCATAAGCAGCAGGTCCCATGTGTTTCTTATGTGATGCCCTCAATATATATTCCTTCATCACACATATTTTCAATATGTGTGTGCATTATGAGTATTTCTGACATAGTGTGAAAAATATTCTGTTTTATTCTCCTTATTCTTCCTCCAGTTGATAGTCTGTATATTCCCTAAGCAGTGCTTAGCACAGTGTCTGTCACATAATAAGTACTTAATGGTTGTTGAATGAATGAACTAGTGAATAATCACACTCTCTCTTCCTACTTATCAACCTCTCTTTTCTGGCCTTTCCTTTTTCTGGATATCCCTTTCCTCATATTTAGACTCTTCCATTCTAAGTTAGAAACTTCCATTTTTTAAAGTTAATTTGATGTCTCCCTGTCTATGATCCCAAGAGTGGAAACCATTAAGATTCAATTGAGCAAGTTTTCTGATTTCCTTGTAAGATATCCAGTCTTCTTAAAGCTTGGAGTTACCATGACCACAAGGTTGAATAAACTCCACTGGAAAATGGACCCTAAGAATCCCGGCAATAACTTTGTGTCATCCTGTACAAGTCCTTGGAGTAGCCTTTCAGTAGACCATGATGGACTCCCTCTTCCTACCATGGCTTGAATACCATCATGCCTGAGAATTCCTAGCAATGTACATGGTTATATTCCCTTCCTCCCCAGTCTCACTTCCCATACATGTATGGGGCAAGTGGAGTGCCCTAGTATGGATATATTAGTATAGATAGATAGATAGATAGATAGTCCATTATATTATATATTATTATCCCAACATAAAGTGGACCGGTTGGTCATTAAGGTATTCTGGCACCTTTCTCTTGTCCTTGCTGCCCTTCCTTTTAGGTATTTCTAATTAAGTTGTGTAGCCTTCCCCTTCCCCTTAAATTTCAAACAAAAGTGTCTACCGCTTTCAGCATTTGCTGGTTTGTCTGACTCTTCTGTGAAGTCCCTTAAAGAGTGCCAGCCACAAAACTCGTCATTGGTTCATTCACATCTTGAGCATCTTCTCCACTCATGCACAGTTAGGGAGAATATGTATTTCCTGTATCCTTGAGGGGAATCTTTTCTTTTCACTTAGTTTGCTAAGTTGGGTTAAATATCTTTCACTTTGAATAAAAATGTCCTCTCCTTGACTGGTAAAGGTAAGCATCTTGATGGCGATCTTTGGATTATGGTTTTGAGTGAGTGCTAACCCACAAAGTGCCTTAAACCTAGAGTAATTTCTAGAGGCTAACTGGGAAGGGGCTCCCAGGTGCCATTTAGGCTAACCAAATATATATTAACATAATCCCCTGGAAGAGGTCATACACTGACTAAAATTCATTTACCCCAAAGTATTTAATGACTGTCATCAGATTCTTTCTTGTTTTAATAGTAGGACCTGGAAAGAACATAGAAATTAGAGAGTGCTGAGCTATTCTGGAGAGGGAGGGAGTTAAGAGAAATTTCAGACAAATTGCCCTACTCTCCAATTTTGCTGAGGGCCAGTTCTTCTCTCCTTGAACTATGGGGCAAATAGAAGATATACAGAAGGATCCAGTCATACCTCTAGCTTAGAAGGAGCATGGATACAGGAAAAGAAGTAAGCAGAAATGGGATCTGCATTTTACTGGTGCTTCTCCCACTCGAAATTTCTCATCTGTCCATATTTTCCTTGCAAGAAAACTAAACCAGATACTCCAACACTTTCATATTTCCTTTTCTGCTTCCTATCTCCCTATGCTCAAAGAAATAGATTCCCCAATGTCTCCAGGCTAAGTAAGAATATATTTCTGGCTCCAAAGAGATCAGATACCAGAGTCTGTGGAATTCTATCCAAATTGCAATCCCAGGTTTATGGCACAATCTTAGGGTTCATCATTTTTACTCTCCATACCTTGGCTCCTACATCTGAAACATAGCTAACCATATTTGACACTTTCCCATAAGGGGCCAAACACGTAAGCTATCGTTATTATTGTTGTCGTTATTACCTCCCTGGGATGTTAGGAAGACGAATAAAATAGCGACTATAAATGCACTGAGTCTCCAGGAGAAAGATGCCATAAACCTTGAACATGTGATCATGTTGAATTGGAATGACATGTTCTTTATTCAATCTGCCACCAATGTCCCTTCTGTTCGTCACCTGATTTCAAGAGGTAGGAGAGAATTCAGTTTAATTTCTATTCTGGTTCTGTTTTTTCTATTCCAAAAGCCATTTAAAGATTTTCATGGCCACTAACATTTCAAAATCCTGGCTGGGTGATTGGAATTATTTTGGATAAATAAAGAAATGGATATATGGATATAGATAAAACATTTATTAAGCACTTACTATGTGATAAGCACTATTAGAAATGCAATTAATATAGATATATTCAAAAGAAAGATAGTCCCTGCTCTCAAGAGCAGTTTACATTTACATCAAGAAGTGTACATTTTAATGGGGAAAAAAACACAAAGGGAACAAAGGCTGGTGGAGAAGGTACCAAAGAGGGCAAGATAGAAAGACGTTTAAGGGGTTCATGAGCTTTTCTGGATTTAAAAAGAGCATGATAGTTAGTGGTTAGGGAGTAACATCAGTTTTAATCTCCCACACTGAACCAGGGAAGATACATCACTTACAAATTTAGTGCTATATTATCTGGGTACAGACACAAAGCCAGAAAACATGGGGACATTGACTCACATGGTACTCTGAAAGATAGTTTTTAGATCAGGAAATCAGTCACTGCCAGTCAGATTGTCAAAAAGTGCTTCTAAACCCTGAGTATTGTTCATTTTACAGCCATTGCTGCCACCCAGCAGCATTGGTATGGACAGGGACCATTCCAGTATGTGTGTCTATGTACAAATGATGGAGCATCCTTGGGAAATGGAGGAAGACTGAGTGAACTGATGAGTTCTAGACCTACAAGAGTTGGGTATCAGGGGACAAGGGCAGATTGAGGGAGAACACTGGGCTTTGGGAATAAACCTCTATCTCCTTGCAGAAATTTTAGGGGAGCTCAGACTCCCCAAAACTGCCCAGGGATTTTTGCCAATGTCAATCTCAAATGTTAGCTACTATTATTATTGCTATTACTGCAGAACAACCTAATTTTGATGTAAATAGAGTTGTACCTTCATCCTGTGTATACATATATGATAATAATAACAACCCACCTCATAACAATCTTGTGAGGCAGGTAAAGGAGCACATTACATTATTATTATTATTCACAAAGATAAATTACCTTGTGCAGAATCACACAGCTAATTAAGGATCAAAGCTGAAGCTTAACCCTAGTCTCCTGTTTCTCTTTTGACCGTTCCACATAGCCTACCGTGACAAAAATGTGACCAAAATGTCAACCTTTCTTCTTCATTCCTAAGAGCTCACCCCATGCTCTTCGCCCAGCTCTCCGTGGCTTGGTGCAAACCACAGTATTCCATATTCCACCAGGGGACAGTGCAATGTCATTCAGTGTAGACCCAGCCTAACTCTTAACGTTTCCATCCCCCATAGCTATGTTTGGTAATTTATCTCCACTGGCCCTTGTTGTGATCCCTCATACCAGTGGGCACTGCCAGCTGTTCTGTGTCCTCATTCAGTAGATTCCAGACTCATATTCCCGTAACACTAGTGAAAGCTTTAACGAATTTATGACATCCCACTTACAAAAATGTTGGCAAGCATGGCCCCTTCTTATCCTCCTGGCTGGAGATAAAACATTCTGCCATCCCCATGGGAACGGCTTTTGACTTAAGGAGTTTCTCAGCCAGCAATAATTGTTTGCTCTCTGAATGTTAGTGGTAATCTGAATTTCTGGAGTATAAGTGGTGTCCTGTCAAACAGAATCACACAAACTCTAAACATGACCTTCAGTCAAGGTATTCTGAGGCAGCAGAGAATGCTCTCTGGGTTTGAATTACTGACTGCAAAAATAAAATCATATTCCATCACAGGAGTTTTGCTGTAAGCCACTATTTTATTTTATTTTTGTGTTATGTGCATGGCTCATCTTTTTTTTTTAATTTAAAGCTTTTTGTTTTCAAAATATAAAGATGGAAAATTTTCAACATTCACCCTTAGAAAAATCTTGTATTCTAAACTTTTCCCTCCCTTCCCCCTACTCCCTCCCTAAACATCAAGTAATCCAATATATGTTAAACATGTGCAATTCCTCTATACATATTTCCACAAATATCATGCAGCACAAAAAAAAATCAGATCAAAAAGGGAAAAAATGAGAAAGAAAACAAAATACAAGCAAACAACAACAAAAAGAGTGAAACTACTACATTGTGGTCCACACTCAGTTCGCACAGTCCTCTCTCTGGGTGCAGATGGCTCTCTTCAACACAAACTATTGGAACTGTTAAGCCACTATTTTAGCAAAGAATAGCAAAGGCATATTTTGGTCCTAGTAGAATGTACATCTCTTGAAGGCAGAGACAATTTGATTCTTGTCTTTGTATACTTGAAGTTTTACAGCAAAGTAGTAAGCATTTAATACATGCTTGTTGAATAGAATTTGGGCCAGTAATTAGTACCCCAATACTGGACAACAGCAAGAGAACATCTAATAAATACCATTCCCAAGGTTTTTACTGAGGAAAATAATGGGAAGGTGCAATAAATTCTGTTTTTAGAAATTCACTAGAGTAGGATGGAATGAATCAGAACGAGGAAAAGACAACATGCTCCTTTTAATTTCTATGGGCAGAGATGACCATGAGTTAGCCTTTTCAACAGGCAGTGTGACTCAGGAGCCTTAACCCCGTGCTCTGAGCCACAGCTGATGCCGTGGCTTGGTTACTGTACACACAATCTTTGTTTCTTTGTTTCTTAAGAGGAGTTATAACTTACCCCTTTGATTGTAAGGAATCACCACCAGAATTTGTTAACTCAGCGACTTTTGCAACTTTAGAATGCTGAGGAATGAGAAGAAATGGGATGATTTAAAAGGCAGCGGGTTTCATGGGGAGAGTGCGGGACTGGGAAGGAAGAACTTCATTTGACTCTCAGCGTTGACACTTCCTAGGTCTGTCACCTTGGACAGGTCATTTAACAAGAACCACAAATGGGCCTTTTTATACCCAGCGACTCTAGTCGAGCACTGGGCAGGGTTGAGGGGCGGAGAGATGCCCCATATACAAATGTGCCCCATAAGGGAGAGAAAGAGATATTGGAACACTGGCACAAAGCCCTTGTTGGGTAGGCTGCTGTGATGTAGAAAAGTTGGGAGAAAAGAACCATCTGGATCATCCTATTTAAACAAATTATTCTTGCTAACTAAGCTAAATGCTAAACCTTGTTATTTCTATCCTGTGAAAGCTGTTTGCACCTGTCCCACACTAATTATGGCTCTGAACCTAATCAAACTCAGTTTCCTAATCTGTAAAATGGGAACAATAAAACTTGTTGATTTGATAATTAATTTATGAAATTATGAAATGGGTATTCAGAGGGAGAGACCTTTGTGGGCAGCAGGAAATGAGGTGGCAATCACAATTTTAGTTAAACACAGAGAATATGAAGGGGAAAAAAAGTCCATAAAGATAGAGAAAAATCAGTTTCAAAAGAGGTACATGGACAGAGAATGGGAGAGTGAAGGAATGTAGGATAGAGGATCGGAAGAGACAGAGACTTTCACTTTTGTTATCGTGTACTGGAGTTAGGAATTCTACAGTATGGACTGGATAGAGAGGGAAAAGGGATGGGGGAAAAGAAGGGGTTTGAGATGTCCTTTTCTTTGGATTTTTTTTGGGGGGAAACAGATTAACCCTACCTGTGCTACCTTGGGATTAATTTATTAATATATCCAAATCACCTCAAAGTTAATACCATCTTTTGGACGTTCTGCTGGTCTTAGAGCTCTGGAGCTCTGGAATTTTTCTTGAATTTTCAGGTCATAGAACCAGCTAGAAGCAGTTCGATGGTTTCTGCTGATTCAGTACATGTTCCCAGGATATGAAGTTTAGTTAATATATGATAGAATTTTTGATTTATGCTCCTTTGGGACAGTTTGTACTTGGCTTTCAAGTTCCTCTTTGAAAGTTTATTTCCTGCTATTGTTCCCTTATACTGATTACTTATAAATTTACTATACTGACTAGAAGGGGGCTGAAGAGAAATAGAGAGGGGAACCAGAACAAGATATAATTTTAACATCTTACACTACAGTATTTCACAGGGGCATGGGTGAGTAAAGTGCTGTATAAACCTTAAAATGCTACTAAAGTATGAATTAGTGACATGAAACTATCAGGTTGTACCTGCCCAAATTAAAGCATTTTCTAGGAAAGGGGAAAAAAAAACTTCTTAAATTTTTTCTGATAGATATGGTAAATTGTGGAGAGAGTCACTTTTCTCTTATTCCTGATGATTCTGGAGAATTTCTCAGGTTAACAGAGGACACTTTTTGTTCCTCTTTTTTGTTTAACCCAGTTGGAGGGAAATTATGGGCTTCTTTTTAGGTGGAGCCCAGCTTTGTGGACTACAAGAGACCTGTAATTCTCCTTTGCATACAAAACCATTTATAGCTTATGGGGATGTTCCAACACACGGTGCCTAGTACTGTGTCATACAACCCAGGGACTCCCCACATTACCCACCTGGCGCCAGAGGAGCCAGTGGCTCATCTTGGTCTCCCCACCCTGGCAGCCCACAGGCTGCTCCCAGCTCAAGAGATGTCCTTGGTTTTCCCTCTTACTCCTTGCCCCTGGCACCAAGGTTTCAATTACCAGGCCAGAGTTCTGTTTTGTTTTGTTTCATTGTGAAGGTTTCTGCTGGAAGCGGTGCATTTACTCATCCCGGAGTACCATAAATCTGTCTGACCTCCTAGGTCTAAAACCATGGCAACCAGTCACGTGGAGAGGAAAGAACACTGGGGGGAGAATCTCAGAATCAATCCCAGAATCCCAAAGCTGGAAGGAGCCAATCGGTTCAATCTCTACCTGAATAAGCATCCCCTCTGCAACATTTCTCCCAGGTGGCCTGCCCAAGGTTGCCCAGGTGGCAAGGTAGTCAGCAGAAGAGACAAGATGAGAACTCAGGTTCTCCGACTCCCAATTTCAAAGGCTTTCCACCGAGCCATTCTGCCATAAAAAATGAGGGAAGCGACCTTTTAAGCTGACCTCCCACCTCCAGCATTCAATGGCTATGAATCAATGCTCGTTGACAAGGAGGCTTCTAGTTATCATAAAGTAGACATATTGGGCAGTGGGTCACTAAACTGTCTCCTCCACCCTGATGGAGGAGAAGAAGTCAGTCCATCAGCCAGTAAACATTTATTGAGTGTCTATCGTGTGCCAGTCCCCGAGTTTAGCATTGGAACTACAAAAAGAAGCATAAGATTTCCCTTTCCCTCAAGAAGCTCACTGTCTAGTGATGGAGGCGAGAAGCCAAGGACAGGCTTGTAGTTAAGTCCACACTCACGTCCTCCCATCCAGGCTGCTGTTCTCCCCTCCTCACCCTTCCTCCTCGCTTTTTCCATTCAGTTTGGTCTCCAAGACAACGGGACAAAAGCGCTGCTGTAATGATTGTATTTGAAGTGCTATTCGGGCCAGAGTGGTTGAGCTGTAGCTTACAGATGATCCAGGCACAAGACCCTGCCTGTCCCAAAATGCACACTTCACTTTGCCCCCATTAAAGCTTGGGCTGCAGCAACCAGTTCTAGAAAATCCCTCATAAAACACCTGGGAGGAATTCAAAGTTAGCTCATTAGCATCTGTAATAACTGCACATGTATAACCTATATCTGATTGCTTAGGAAGGGGAGAGGGGAGAGAGGGAAGGAGGGAGGGATAGATTGAGCCCCAAACTTTAAATAAAATGTTTTTTTTAATCTGTTACCAAGCTGTCAAATTAGTTTATTTTACCATGAAGAACAAAGGGGATTGAGAGATTTACACCAAAAAAAACAGAGTAGATTTTTTTAAATATAATGCTGAAATTATTCACACTAGAAGGCTCATGGTTAGGACACTGCCAGAGAGGACCCTGAATTGTCAGAGGGCAGTGTGAAGGCACTGGATACCTGGAAGTGGGTGCTGAAAGTGGAGGAAAAAATGGAGGTGTGAGCCACCCAAGACAAACTTCTCCTGCCAGTGGCCAGCAGGATGCAGTTCAGAAACAACCAATTTCATTCATTACTTCACTCCCCTTACAAAATACATTATGAAGCAAAAGGTGGAACAGGCTTAAACAAAAGTGCTTGATTTAGATAGGTTTGAGAACAGAGGCCCTAGGTAGAGACAAAGAATTGGAGCAGAATGGAGGAAAGGTTGCAGGAGATATGTCTCAGCCCTTTACTAGACTCCAAATTAATGGTGATTAGGAAAGGATAATTGTCTGTAATCATTACATTTTTACAAGGCATTACACAGCCCTCTCATTAGTTATTCCTTTAAATAAGTTAAGTCAATGCAGATAGAACTAGCTTTGCACAGTTGCTAGGAAAAAAATGTATGTAAATTAATTTTTTGCAAATCAAATCATTTTAAGTTCACTAGGAGAGCTCTTTGTTGCAAGGAACCCTGCGATTCACCTTTTACTTAAGTGAAGTTATCTTTTGTAATAGGAATAATTACACATTTCATTTCTTTTTTTCAAGGTCAGAATTTTATATGTCTAGTTTTAGCATGTGCTTTGCTTTTTAGAAATGTAACCAGGTAGATTCATGGGTTCCACCTCAATCATATTAGGCTCAGTCAGTCAATTAACTCACTCAGTTCCCCACAACTGCTAGGCAAGTGACAAGAAAAAAAGACAAAGAAAGGAGGGTCATAAATAAAAGGAAGAAAATAAGCATTAACTAAGCACCCACTATGTATGTACTAGAACTTAACAAATATCTCACTTGATCCTCCTGTTGATCCTGTGAGATAGGCACTATAATGCCATTTTACAGATGAGGAACTGGAGCAAAAAGGTTTATTAGTGATTTGTCCAGAGTCACACACTAATAAGTGTCTGAGGCTAGATTTGAACTCAGGTCTTCCTCACTCCTGGTTCAGTACTCCACTAGAGATAAAAAGGGCACATAGCACTCCCAGGGTAAAGGTTATCTGCTCCATTGGCCCCTCCCTATGGATGTCCAGCAGCTCTGCTTTTATTCCTTTAAAAAAAAAAAACTAAAGCTTTTTATTTTCAAAACATGCATGGATAATTTTTCAACATTGACCCTTGAAAAACCTTGTGCTCCAAATTTTCCCCTCCTTCTCCCCACCCCTTTCTTTAGATGGCAAGTAATCCAATATATGGTATACATGTTAAAATATATGTTAAATCCAATATATGTAAACATATTTATACAATTATCTTGCCGCACAAGAAAAATCAAATCAAAAAGGAAAAAATGCAATCTGCTTTTACTCCTAAACAAGCCTGCTGGAAAAAGCATCTCATGATGAAAGCTGAAATGAACAGCTGTGTCCTTAGCCGTGAATAACCTTATAATCAAGAAGGCATAATTGATAGCACCTTGCAGAATATCCCTCTTCCCCCAATAGAGAGAAACCATATCATTTATTCATTCAACAAACATTTACTAACGGCTTATTGTAAGCACTGAGCTAGGAGATGCTTGGGATATAAAGACAAAAGTGAAAACCTGCCCCTGTCCTCAGGGAGTTTATAATCAATTAGTGAAAACAGCATGAACACATAAGTAAATAAAAAATATATGCCAAGTATTTTATGTGCACCTTTTTTCTTTGTACACATGGGGAGCTATGAATGTGGAATATTGTACATGAGCAGACTTGGTCAATAAGTCGGTCATTCTGGCTTTTTCTCTTTTTATATTCTTTGTTATAAGGGATGGCTCACTTTGTGAGGGAATTTGAAGGAGGGATTTAGGAAAGAAGATGCCCTAGGTAAATCATTTAACCTATGTCTAACTCAGTTTTCTTAACTGTAAAGTGGAATAATAGCACTCAGGTTGTTGGGAGGATCAAGTGAGATAATATTTGTCTAGAGCTAGCACCTGCTTAATAGGTGCTTAGTAAATGCTTTTTTTTTTCTTGCTTATTTCCTTCCTTGTTTGCCCTTCCTCCTTTGCCACTTAACCTCCTTTTTAATATAAAAACACAAGATATTTGCAAACATTTTCTAAATACTAAGAAATGTGAGGGTGGCTGAGAAAGACATTGGAGACCAGATTAGGCTGGGGTGGTAATACTTGAACTAAGCCTAAAGGAAGCCAGAGAGTCCGTGAGGCGGATGTGAGGAAGGAGGGAGCTCTTTCTAGGCTTAGAGAACGGCTTGTACAAAGGCATGGAGATTTGAGGAGGAATGTTGCCCATGCAGTAGAAGAGAGAACCAGTGTGGCTGGAGCACAGAGTGAATGAAGGAGCAGAAGGTGCTCTGAACTTGGAGCACATGCAGGGTCAGTAAATAGAGTCACTAAATGATGTGCTAAAAGGACATTTCTCTGCCTTTCTCCTTGACTTTGGGGAAGGACTCTAACCTATCTGCACCTCAGATTTCTCAGCTCTTTAGGATAAAGGGCCATGAGCCATCTGCCTCAATTTCCCTACCTGTCAAATAAGGATGCTGGACCAGATCCCCAACGTCCCTTCTGCCGCCGATGTTCTGTCACTCTGATTCTATTTCCACCAGAGTGTTCCCAACCTCCCTTCCATCTGCCTTGTGCTTATTCCAATTTGCCCCCTGTCACTCAGGATTTATTAGCACTACTTCCCTTCCCCCGTTCTTGTCCAGGTTACCTCAACTTTTTCTTTGATTCCTAGAGACCTTCATCAAGAGGGTATTCAACATTTACACGTTTAGGCGGCACTGACCATCTGACCATAGTCCAAGGAAGTGAGATCCAGGGATGAAGGGACATAAATAGAATTAACGGGAAAACTAAGATGTGTGTGTTTTTTAAAGCTTTAGAGCAGAAGATTGGCAACCTTTCAAGGGTGGGCTGCTAGATTTCTAACACCTTTGCTTTTGATGGTAGGGCGAAGTCAGGAGAGGGAAAGGAAGAAGAGGAAGATAGAAGGGGGGGGTTGCACAGTAGACTGAATACTTGCCAGCTCTAGCTGTGGGTGGCTGACTCTCCCAAATGGTGGGGAGAGGAACGTGGCAGTGGCAGCCAGCCCACATGCCAGTGAAAATTGACCCACATACTATCTTTGGCAGACATGCTGCAGGTTGCCAGAGTCTATTCTAGACCTGGGGATGAGGAGGCACAGGGGTAGTCTTATTTTATGGTCTTTGTGCCTGGACCATTTAATGTCACAGGAAGGATACTTAATAAAGGTCTGTTAATCAAGTGAATGACAAGAAAGAAAATGAGCCAGAATAGCTGAGTGAAAGGCTTGAGGAGAATCTAAATAGGGTAGAACTGAATGCATTCATAGAGCATTTTCAATGGGGTACTTTCACCCAGAGAAACATCCCTGCCCGGGCTACGTGCCTGCAGACAGCTCAAATCATTTAATCAAACCCTAGATTATTACAAACCCAGCCTCGTGTCAGCTCTGCCTGTTAGGAAGCCGTTAAGAAAGAGGCCCCCATCCACCGCAACTGTCTATTGAACAGATGCTCAAAAGCAAATTTGTCTCTCGCCACCAGGCTTTTTAGTTAAAAACAGAGAGCAGGTCTGAATATATGAGGCTCCTGGAGATTCACACGTGGAACCTCCCTGTCTGTTCCCAGAACCTGCTACTCCCGTTCCCTGCTCTTGTCCCAAAGTCACAATGATGTTTTTCCTAGTTCAACAAGAGGGAGGGCTTGAGATAAACAACAAAGGAAACCGCCTTCCCTTTTGTTCCTCACCATCCTTTCCACCCTTATATATTCCATATCAATATTAAAAACCTGCTCTTTAAGGAAATTCTTTCCTCTGAGATATTATCATGGAAGGGGCAGTCAAGAGTAGAGTAAATGCGAGCAAAAGTATGTGGGTAAATATGTAAATAACTATGTGTGTAAATATTGTATAGCTATATTTAAATGGCTCCGAAATAGTTTATTTTAGAAACACAAACAAAAATGTTGCCAACTTTATATTGGCAAAAACTATGACTAGTGCACAGAGGAAACATGGCAAAGTCGAAATTTATAGATGGTCTTAGATTCCTAAAGATGCATGGCCACGTCCTGCCTCTGACACTTGTTAGGTGTATGAACACGCTCTGGTCATTTAAATTCTCCGTTCCTCCAGGCAGTTCTCTGAGACCACTCTTCATGGATGAATTGCTGATATATATTGGGGGGAGAAAGTTTTGAGAATTTTGCACAACAATGAAATCATGGATCTGCTGTATCCTTCCCCCAACCAACAAACAAACTAATATTTACTCATGATAAGGAGAGCTTATAGGCTTGAGATTAGGAAAAGCTTTCTGACAATTAGAATTGTCCAAAAGGAGAATGGACTTGCCTCCCTTGAGGGAGGTGGCAGATTCCCCAAACTTAGAAGTCTTTGAACTGAGAGTGGAGAATCATTTGCAGGGTATATCATGGTGGGGATTTCTTTTCTGTATAAGTTGCATGGGATCACTGCTGAGATCCATCCAACTTTCAGATGGAATGATCTTGTGATGAATTTCTTATCTTAGGTTATCTAAATATCTGATATTATAGGGGATTATGATGATACATCATAATCCTAGAATCAGGATGATCTAAATTCAGTTTCAGCCTCAGACACTTATTATCTGTGAGGTATTAGGAAGTCCCTTACCCCCATTAACTCAGTTTCCTTATCTGTAAAATAAGATAAAGAAGGAAACGCTAAATTTTTCCAATATCTTTGCCAAAAAATTCCCAAAGAAGTCACATAGAGTCAGACATGATTGAGAAACAACTAAACAATATGAAAACTATAAACCAAAGTAAAATTTTAAACAAGAAAAAAAAAAGACATCTGCATGAGTGAAGCATAATGTCCAGGGAGAAAAGGAAATAAGGTTTTGTGAGATAGAAAGGAATAAGATGTTCCTTCTGACTTGAAGAAAAATATAAATAAATAAAATATAAAATATATTTATATTTTTAGGTAAATAATGTCTGTGACAAAGGGATATTTTTTGTTATGAAATGAAATATGCATTGTCCCTTAAACAGCATGACTATAAAGTGATGAGATTGTTTTGACATGGGGTGGTTGTTGGTTTCTAACACACATATGAGAACTGATAATTCTAGACAAGCATTATATCCTTCAAGATAGTTACCTTGTACAACCCATCTTATGTGTACGTTTAGACCAGCAGTTGCTCAAAACATTCTTTTGAAACCTCAGTGACAGCAAATTTTTACCCTTCCAGGTGGGAACTGACTTGTTGAAACATCCCCCAAAGCATTCAGAGCCAATTTGAGGGAATAAATTGGGCTCAAACTGGGTAATGTCAAGTTAGCGTAAAAAATTTTGTTGTTGTTCTGATCCTCTGTGACCCCATTGGGGATATTCTTGGCTAAGATACTGGAATGATCTGCCATTTCCTTTTCCAGCTCATTTTCCACATAAGAAAACAGAGGCAAACAGGGTTAAATGATTTTTCCAAGATCATGCAGCTCATAAGTATCTCAGGCTAAGGAAGGAGTTGGATGATATGACCTCCAAAGTACCTTCTACCCCTAAGTCTATGATTCTCTCAACATGTAGTTAGAGAATTTGTTGTTTGTTTACTTTAGTCAGCACATTACTTTCCACTCACACCTGGCCTTATAAAAAGATTTTATTATTATCATATTGTTCTTATGCATTTCTACTCCCAGGTCTTCATTCTCTTTCTATCTTTTTCTTTTGTTCTTTTTTCTTCTTTCCTTCCTTCCTTCCCCCCTCCCTTTCTCCCTCTTTCTTCCTTCCTTCTTCCCTCCCTCCCTCCTTTCTTCCCTTTTTCCCCCCTTCTTCCCCCCTTCTCTCTCTCTCTCTCTCTCTCTCTTTCCCTCCCTTCCTCCCTCCCTTCCTTTCTCAACCAAGGTAAAGTTACTTGTCCAGGTTCCCACAACTAGTAAGTATCTAAGGTCACATTTGAACTCAGGTCCTCCTGACTCTGGGTGCTCTGTCACTTTGTTGCCCCTCCCTTCTCCTCTCATTTCCATTGTTCTGTGTCTATTAGCCAACAGTTAGGGGGTTCTTAAGGAGGCTCCTTTCTTCCTTGCCCACATCCTCACCCTCATCAGTGAAGCTACAAAGCTGACCCTGTTCCTCCTACTAAAAGGCCACAGGGAGCATCTCTCCCAATCTTCAGGAAGGCTTTCAGCTTTCTCTTTCCCTCATCTCACCCCAGATGCCCGGCATATGCGATCACAGTAAAAACAAAGTCTGTTGCGTCTTTGGAATGTTATTAGTGCTTAAGAGGCTCATAGAATTGCAACAGCCCCCTCCAGCTGGGACAGGGGTCCTTTTTTTTTTTTTAAATCAAGATGGCAAAAAAAGACTGAAAATGGGGAACTTTGTCCCCAAAGAGCTACACAAAGAATTTCAAAGCTGCCAGCTTTTTCTTTCCCTCCTGCCTCCTTTTTCCCCCACAAGGGAAATCAGTCTAGGTAGGAAATAAGAGCCATTATAGATCATAGAGGAACGAGAGAAAGGTAAAGCTAATATTTGCTTCCAAGAACATAAGTAGGACTGCTGAACTCTACCCTGCTATCCACAAAATCAGCAGGGGGGCTGGGCAGAGGTCCCCAAGCTGCTCTGGCATCCTGAGATTGTTGCTGGTACTTTCCCCCTGAGTGGATTTAAAAAGCTACTCTCTTCCTTGAGGCTTTTTAAAAAACGAGGGTGTTCATCCGACTGACAAATTTTATGTCTATGAACAATTTAAAATGCAGAGTGTCTGGCAATTCAAGCAATAAAATGATGAGAAAATGAAGTGCGAGATGGAAGCGTGTCTGTTGTACGTTTTTAGTCTCTGTATCTTTTGTCATATTTTTTGCCCTTCGAGGATGCTAGCTGGGAAAATCACTCTCCCCTCCCTAGTAATCAGGAAGGATATCTCTGTGAAGACATGTGACTCTGGGTAAGTTAATCTTGCCAGGGCCTCAGTTTACTCATCTGTAAAATCAAGAGATTGGGCAAGGTGACATCAAAAACTCTTCCCCACTCAAACTTTGATTGTGGATGCAAAAATGTTTTGAATTCTTTGGGGAAAGAAAAAAGGAAGCATCAGGAATGCAAAGATTTTGTAATCTAATGAGCCTATGTCTCCCTTCATATAATTCCTTCCGTACTGCCTGTAAAATCAACCAGTCAACCACCAGGTACCTATTATTAAGCACCTACTATGTGCCAAGCACTGTACTAACTGCTCGATACAAAGTCAAAACTGAAACAGTTCCTGCCCTCCAGGAGTTTACATTCTGTTGTTTTGTCGTTTCAGTCATGTCCAACTCTTTGTGACTTGATTTGGGGTTTTCTTGGCAAAGAATGGCTTGCCATTTCCTTCTCCAGCTCATTTTACAGAGGAGGAAACTGAGGGAAACAGGGATAAGTGACTTGCCAGTGTCTGAGGCCACATTTTAAATCAAATCTTCCTAACCCAAGCCCAGCACAGTCCCACTTAGTCACTCAATTTACATTTTATCAATTAATTAATAGCATTTATTAAATAGCTAAGAAACCGTACTGAGTACCAGAAATACAAAAACCAGTGTCAAATAGACACTGCCTTCAAGGAGCTTTTTAAAATAATAAAAAGAAGAGTCAGCCCATACGTTTTTCAATATTTTCAGAACAAAGAATTGCTCTGAACCACCATAGCTTTAAAGAGAAATCTTTAATTCTGTCTTTGAAGGTTGTCAATGTGCTGAATCCCAGATCCTTTATAGGAAAAAGTTCCAAAGGCAAAATCATCCCTGAAAATTATCATGTTTATTATGTGCCGGGCTGTGCTAAGGATACAAAAACAAGCCAACAAGCCAGCAAGCCAGTCCTCGAGCAGATTTCATTTGCCCTGATCAGCTCCATACTTTCTATCCAATCTGTATCTGAAGAAAAATCCTCTCTGCAATACATCAAACAAGTAGTCATCCAGCCCAACTTGAAGATCTCTAAAGCTATCTCTGAAGACAATCCATTCCACTTTGAGATAATTCTAATGATTAGGAAGCATTTTCTTTCCATTAAGCCTCAAATTGTTTCTTTGCAGTTTTACTAATTATTCCAGTTACCTTGACAAGCTGGGCCCAAATTCTCCAGCTGATCAATGTCCTTCCTAGGTTATGAAACCTAAATTGTCCTGTTTCCAAACATGGTTCAACCAAAGCAACACACAGAGGGACAATCAACTCTTTATTCCTAGAAGCTAGATGGTAATTAATAAAGGCTAGGATCTTGTCTGTGTGCTTGGCTGCCTTTTACCTTGTTGCCTCATAATGTAAACCATTAAAACCCTCATTTCTTGCATTTTAAATTTGTAAAGTTAATTATTTTTAAACCAGACATCAGACTTTAATTTTTTAAATTTTCAGTATTTTTTTTCCAAATACATGTAAAGATTGTTTTCAATATTTATTTTTGTAAGACTTTATGTTCCAGTTTTTTTTCCCTCTCCCTTACCTCTTCCCTCCTTAAATAGTAGGTAATCTGATATAGGTTAAATATGCATAATTCAGATTTTCCATTTATCCTAATTAATGCCATCATAGTCAATTCAGTTCATTTGTCCTGAGCTGTCAAAGTTCTTTGAATCTTTCTCCTGTCACTTGCTGTGATAGTTATCCATCCCAGATTTGTTTCATCTGAAAATCTGATAAGCTTGCCATCTATGCCTTTACAGAGATTTTGATAAATATATCCATATGTGTGTGTGTGCATGCGTGTATAAAGTACAGGGCCAAGCATGTCTCCTTTTGGCACTCATACAGACCCCCTTCCAAGCTCATATCAAACCATTAATGATTCCCTTTGGGATCCAGCCATTCAATCAGTTCCAAATTCTATTTAGTTGTACTATACTCTAGCCTATTCAATTTGCTTTTTTTCCACAAGCACAAATGAGAGACCACAATTTACAAGATGCACCAATATTAAAGGCACATGAGTGGATAAAATGCAATACTTAAATATCAAATAGACCTGAATTAATCTGACTTAATGAAAAATTTACTAGCTATGTGACCCTGGGGAAATCAATTAGCCTCTGCTGCCTCAGTTTCCTCAGTTATAAAATGGGGATGATAATCCCACCTACTCACAAGGTTATTGTCAGGATCATATGAGATCATTTTTTAGAGTGCTTCACAAACCTTAAAGTATTATATAAATGTTAGCTATTATTATTGTTGCTGTTATTTCTTTTACTAGATGAACAAGAAGTTCAAAGCCAAAGACATTTACTTAAAATAAAAGGAAAAATAAATAACAACGGGTTAACTCAGGAAGGAGCATGCTTGTGGCTAGTCTCCTGGGTGGGGTTTGGATTGTGGAGACAGATACCGCCCATCATAGCAGAGATTACTTGCATACAATTAGTCACTCCTTCAAGATGTTAGGTTAAGTGTCTGATGGTGCTTTGTTGAGGATTCTTGGTCCTGGGTTCAGATTTAGCAAATTGTTTTTTTTTTTTTTTTTACCTGCTACTTCTACCCAAATGTGGAGGGAGAGCCACAGACAATTAAGGGCTGAGTGCTAGAGCTTGGAACCTGCACTGGCATTGGTTACCACCAGCTGAATGCATGAATCACTTTCTATTGTGCTGGCTCCATGCCTTCAGCACTCACACCAAAGCCTGGCTCATCACCATTCCACGTGGCTGTAACATAGTGGAACCCAAGGGCTTCCAAGCACTGTTGTTTATGGGGCAGGGAAAGATGAGTTTTTCTCACTCTATCATTTTTCTGTCTCTTTCTCCCCCTCCTCTGGGTTTCTTCTCTCCAGAAACCTGTGTCTCTGACATACCCCCCCAGTTGGCCAATCTTAAGAGACTCCTTATATTTATCTCTGTCAATAAAATATATCTCTCATGTTTGTGGATCGTTTGCTATAGATGCTACAGAAATTTATTCAAAAGTGTAACAAAATTAACTTCATTTTTAGTTATGGTATATTTTCTCAATCTCATGACACTATAATACCTCAGTTTCCCTGAATTGTAATACTTCACTTTCCCTGCCTCAGTTTCCCTGAATTGTCCTGCCTCAGTTTCTCTGGTGGCAACCCCTCCTTTTTTGCCCCATTGAGACTGAGAGAATAAGGGCCTCTGGCCATGCTCATATTCCAAAGAGTCATAAAATTCCAGATGGCTTATCTCAAATACTTGGGTATCTCCTGGTCTCAGACTTCCTGTCTCCTCCTTGACCATCTTCTTGACCCCCAACCTGTCAGAACTAAAAACTTATGATCCTTCCTGAAATTTCCACTCACCCAGTGTTCTGCCCCAACCCCACCCCCGCCTTGCCTTTGTTTCCCTGATAGCTGGAGCCCTATAAAAATCTCTGGAATTACTTGCTGGTTGCTGCATGCTTTGAGATAAGAGTTCCATCCAAGCCAGCTGGTTTGACATCATCAGTCCAAATTCTCCACTATTAAAATATTAAAAACCCTAATCTCTGTCTTGTCTCAGTTTCTCTAGCATTACAATAAGAGTCTATAAAACTGGGAAGGAGGGACTATGTTTATACTAAAAAGAGTTGGAAACCATTGATCTAATGCAAATCTAATTGCAAATAAAATGAAAATCCAGAGTGATGAAATGAGACTTAACTCAAACTCAGTTTCTTCATCTGTAAAAAGAATTGTCCTGGATGACTCCTACAATCAAATTCCATCCTTATGGAATGCAATATCATGATACCATCCTATGAAAATCATTCGTTTCACTGCATAGGTTATTTCAGGGATGAAAATATAGACCACTATTTAATCAGGAGTTCTTAATCTGGGTCTGTGAACTTTTTTTTCTTCTAGAAGATGTATTTGGGAGTGTGCTGAAGCGAGCTCTCTTCAACTGATGGATTGTTAAGTTTTCAACATAAACATTTATACCTCAAAACCCAGCTATCACTAAAGCAGGAGTTAATTTATTATTTTGTGGGGGTCTGTGAACTTTTTTTTCTTCTAGTAGATGTATTTGGGGGTGTGCTGAAATGAGCTCTCTTCAACTGATGGACTGTTAAATTTTCAACATAAACATTTATACCTCAAAAACCAGCTATCACTACAGCAGGACTCAATTTATTATTTTGTCGGTTGATATAAGAAAGTGTTAATAATGAAGATTAAATTTAAAAGTGTGAGAGCATATTCTTTCTCCCCTGAGAGCCTGGCTGTTAAACATTTACTGGCACAACCCTGTATTGCTCTAAACATTGCTTGTGCTCACCAAGAGTGCCACAGAAGATCCAAAAAATGAAGTCATCATCAGACTGCAGACCTTGTGACTAGGTTAATCATAATAATATATGGTTCTTAAGGTAGCTAGAGAGGTAGCACTCTGGCTTGGAGTCAGAGCTCAAAGCTGACCTCAAACACTAGGCAAGCCACTTAACCTCTATATGTTTCAGTTTCCCTGTCTGTAAAATAGGGATAATAATAAAAAATATCCTACAGGGTTTGTTGTGAGAATCAAAAGAGATAACTGCAAAGTGCTTAACACAGTGCCTGATTATGGAAGGCACTATATAGATATTAGGTATTATTAATCAATACTGTTATTTGAGGCTCACAACACTTTTGATTGTATTTTAACATAATTGATTTCCTTTGTAATCCAATACATTTTATTTTATGCATTTAAAAACATTATGCTGAGAAGGGGTCCATAAGCTTCACCAGACTGCCCAGGGGATCCATGACAAAGGAGGTTAAGAACACTGGTTAGAAAAATCTATAAAGGGAGGTGTGATCTTGCAGAAAGGAACTGGATTGCAAGTAATATACATATATATATCTGGCTCTGGTCCAAGGTCCTTTCTGTGGGTACAAAAGCTCTCTGGAATTCACTGTCCTCAAGTATAAAAAGAGAAGATTGGATAGATGGTCTCCAAGGACCCTCCTTAGCTCCAGGTCCAATGAATCTGACTCAGAAATCATCATTTCTGCTTTTCTACCACCACAGTTAAGAACAAAGGAACCCCGTGTTTTCCATTCTGTGGAATCCAAGGCTGGGAACATAGAAGGTGGGATGAGGGAGTTTGATGAAGGTCGTGATTCCTGGATGTAGGTACCTGTAAACAACCATCCATGAGTGTACATCATATATGTGGGTGTGAGCAATAAAATAGCTCACAATAAAATTCACAATAAAAATTTGCCAATAAAAATTTCACAAGCATCTCTAGGAAACAAAATAGGCAAGAATCATTTTAAAATTTAATCCACATCATTACTAACATTTTCTGCATCCCTTTCTTAAGTCTAGACAATCAATAAAACAATAAATCAAGCTCTGATTTGTAGCATTTGTTGATTTCCCAGTTGTAAATGCTAACACTGAAAATCTAACAGTTCCGGCAGACCCCTGCTGAATGTGCTCATTCCCAGGGCATCCTTGGTGCTCTGTCCCCTGCCCTGGATTGGTGTGCAAGAGTCATTCTTGAAGAAGGGGGGGAATCTCTGGAGAGGGTTTGTGGCTGTAGGCTCCAGAGCCCTGCATCCCTTGCATTGGGCTCAAAGTCTATTATTGATGCATTCACTTTGCTCCTACTTTTGCTGGCTACCACTGGGTCTCTGCTGTAGGAATTAACCCCATAAGTACCAGTTTGAGAACTTCTAGTGATGGCTTAATCACAAGAAACTTGGATTTCTAGAACTCTTTTCAGTTTACAAAGCATTCTTTTGGTAGTACACACTGTGTTGTGGAAAATGAAAGAATTACAGCTCCCATTTTACAGAGTAGGATATTAAGGCTGGAAGAAATTAAATTCACTCGTCCAAAACCATGCTAGGATGTGTCAGTTAGGATCTCAGCTTCTGCATTCTGGCTGTAAGATTGGGGAGCCTTCCACTGCATTAGTCATGATTGAGTGCACACACAACCATTTCCCTAAACCTGCTACACTGTAATTGGGATAGGACAACTGGGTGATACAACGTACAGTGTTCCAGGTCTGGAGTGAGGAAGATTCATCTTCCTGAGTGCAAATCTAGATATATCACCTTAGATAAGTCACTTAAATCTGTTTGCCTCAGTTTCCCCATCTGTAAAATGATCTAAACAAGGAAATGTGGTAAGAAATGACCAGCAGGATGATTTCAGAAAGGCCTGGGGAGACTTACATGAACTAATGCTGAGTGAAATGAGCAGGGCCAGGAGATCATTATATACTTCAACAACAATACTGTATGATGATCACTTCTGATGGACCTGGCCATCTTCAGCAATGAGATGAGCCAAATCAGTTCCAATAGAGCAGTAATGAATTGAACCAGCTACACCCAGCGAAAGAACTCTGGGAGATGACTATGAACCACTATATAGAATTCCCAATCCCTCTATTTTTGTCCACCTGCATTTTTTATTTCCTTCATAGGCTAATTGTACACTATTTCAAAGTCTGATTATTTTTGTACAGCAAAATAGCTGTATGGACATGTGTGTATGTGTATGTGTATATATAGTATTTGACTTATACTTTAACATACTTACGTGTATTGGTCATCCTGCCATTGGGGGAGGGGATGGGGGAAGGAGGGGAAAAATTGGAACAAAAGATTTAGCAATTGTCAATGCTATAAAATTACCCATGCATATAACTTGTAAATGAAAAGCTATAATAATAAAAAAAAAGAAAAAAATAAGAAAATGATAAACTACTCCAGTATCTTTGCCAATAAAAATCCTAAATGGGATCACAAAGAGTCGATACAACTGAACAACAAAAGTAATTGGGATAAAAGGGATCTTGACTACAGGAACAATTACAGAAGCCAGCCCAGGTCAGAGATTTTATGTATGCAAGTGAGTTGCTATAATGGAGTCAAAAGTAGCCTGCTTTAGGAGTTCACATCCCACAGATGCAATGTAGTATAAATGCAAGGATTTGAGGTTCTAATCCCAGCTCCATCACTTATTGGATAGATGACCTTGGACAAATGTCTGAGCTATGTGTCCTGATCTGTAAAATGAGGGAAGCTGGACTCATTAACCCTTAAATTCCGTCCCTGATTGAAATCCACAATCTCATGACTTTTGTGTATCCTTCATCCCTGGAACATATCCCCTCCTCACTCCTGCTTTTAAGAACCACTAGTTTCCTTCAGAATTTTGCTAAAATATCACCTTTAACCTGAGACCCTTCCTGATCTCCCATCTCCCTTTCTGGAAGTACCTTCTCCTTTCCCCCAATAAATTTTGTACATATTATATTTGTACTTATTTAATACACATTTGTATATACTTATGGGTACTTGCAATATCCTTGAAAAATAAAATAAAATCATGTACTTTTGGGCTTTTGTCTCTTTATTTTCTGTACCTGGCTTATAAAATATTGTTAAAACTTGGACCCAAAGAGGAGAAAGCCAGCCCCCTCCCCACAACAAGTGGGGGACTCTAGGTGTGGAATATTACACTCCCAACTCTTTAGATACATTGGCAAGCGTGACTAAACAGCTATTTTCTCCTCTTTTAAAAATTCTTTGTTAAAAATGATGGCTTTCTGAGAAGGGTGGGGATGACATATACTAAGAACAATAGGTATTATAAAAACAAAAGATATCAATAAAAAAAATTGTAGAAGATCAATGCTTGTTAATTAATCGGTTGACCCTGAAAAAGTCCCCGGGACAACTGAACAGGTCTCAGTTTCCTTTCCTATAAAAGGAGAGGATTGAATTAAATAATCTTTAAGCTTCCTTTTTTTAACATCTATAAAAATATTTTTATTTCTCCTCTCTAAGCAAGGAGCCTGGCATTTGTTGGCGATCCATTTTAGGTACAACAAACAAATGTTCTGGCTTATTGCAGGTCCCCTATAGAGGCTGGGCTAGGTGATTCCTGCCTAGCTATTTATACAGAAACTTCCATATGGTAAAATTGGCTTTCCTCTCTCTAATATCAGGATGTAATAGGGACTAGGAACTGTCTGCTGTCTATATGTGTTCATTTGTCTGGAGAACAAAGCCATCCTGATCTACTCCGACTCCATCCGTTCGAGTAGCAGCCAGCACACTTTACATTAGCAGCAGAATCCATCTCCTGAAATTGATTCAGGTTTTTGTTGGTTTTTTTTTTTTTTTCAGCCTGATCTGAGCAGGAAAAGAAAACGTGATTGTAATTGCAGCTGAAAGCCATGCCGATTACCGGGGAAGCTCTTATAAATTATTCTACCCTCCGTTTTACTTAAAATTGCTTTAATGGAGCAATAAAAGTTCACTAGGAGCAAAAAAAAAAAAAAAAAAAAAAATCTAGAGTGCTGAGAAAAAGAAGTATTTTTCTGGTGAGTTATCTGGAATAAAGCACATTCTGTGTGGCCAATTATAAAGCTCTGTGCTAGATGGTCCATTGATCCTTGCAATAACTCTGGGAAGTAGTGTTGTTATTATCCCCATTTGACAGCTGAGAAAACTGAGGCAAACAAGAATTAAGTGACTTGCTCAAGCTCACATAGCTAGCAAACTTTTGATGTCATACTTGAATAATTCTTCTGACTTCCAAGCTCAGCCTCTCCCTCCCACCTCAAGTCTTTTCCCTATATTTACTGAAAAAATCTGGAGAGCATTAAACAAGAAGATCTAGGTAATTTAGGGAATAGTTTTAATAGGTAGCATTATTTTTTAAAAGAGTTAAGTGATTTGCCCAAGATCACACAGCTGTGTGCCTGGCAGTTCATGCAACAAACATTTATGAATTAAATTCAGTACGCATTTATTAAGCACCTACTGTATTCGGGCATTACATTCAATTTTAAGAATACCAAGGAAGAAACAAAACAGATTCTGCTCTTGGAATAAGTACCCTTGATAGAAGCTCTCTATATTTTATCACCTAGTTACCATACCTTTTATATGTGTATAGCTATAAATACATGTTATTATACATATTTATGTACTTACATATGTGTAGAAGATCACATATACACAGATATAGTGCAAAGATTCTTAATTTGGGGATCCTCTAAAAAATATTTTGATAACTATTTCCATTTTTTATTTTGTAATTATGTAGGTTTTATTTTAGGTCTTTAAAAACATTATCATAAGAAGAAGTCTATAGGTTTCTTCAGACTTCCAAAAGGATTTATGATACAAAAACAAATTAAGAAACCCTTATAGAGAGAGGAAATTGAGGTTTAGGTAAGTGATTGGTCCATGGTTTAACATAGACAATGAATATAAGAACTGGGTCTCAAACTCATCTTTCTACTCTAGATCTCCTGCTGTATTACCATGTTTTCTCTGATTTTTTGTCCTGACCTTACTTTAATGAGACATTACTGGATGAGCACAGCTAACTAATGAAGGGGAAACTATAAAGCTTCCCAAGGGGCATATGGATTTTATTTGTAATGATGAGATGAGAAATAACATAGATAAAGCAATTTCTCTTTTAGGATTTTTATTTCTTGCAGCTATGTACTTACTACATAATTAATCCTCATGGCACAGTAACATAATTTGAGATTATAAACAGCATATGGGAATTTTAACCTTTAAAGAAAAAAAAAAGAAAAATGTCTGTAGGCATTTCCATACCTACTGATGGGCATTGCATCTGCTGAGAATTTCTATTCCTCCTTTAGATCCTAAAGCAAATGGCCTCTTTCCTCTTAGACCTTACCCAGAAGTTTATTTTGCACCTCTCAACACCTAGTTCCCAATTAGTACCCATGAAATGGTTGTACATATTTGAATTTGTATTATTTTAATTGATAATTATGTAAAATATGGTAATTAGTTCCAGCCCAATGGAAATATGCAGTACAAATTTGAATAATGTGGCCACTTCGTGGAATTGATTATTCATACTCATCAGGTTCTGGTTGTGTACTCATGTAATGTTGCACATAATTATTATTTGTGTTGGTGCTTTTTTTCCCCCTAGAGACTATAAAATCTATTGGGGTAGAAGCTGTTTTAGCCTACTATGTGTCTGGCACATAACAGGAGTTTAATTGTACATGAGAGATTCACAGTTTCATGTACAATCCTTTCTTCCTGTTCTATTTTATATACCCACCCATTGCACAGGGAGAAATCTTCACATGCTTGGGATAATCCCCACAGGGTTTGAAGCTCCTTAGTTACCTTTAACCTGGGTTATCCCCCTGACAAAATAAAGTGTGGCCACTGTACCTGATCCAGTTCTTGGAGCCACAGGTGAGAGAGAGGTAGGTCAGGTGGACACCAAAAGTTGAAAGCAGCCCTAAAAGGGTCCTAGTCTGCCCCGAACACACCTTACGCGTACCTCGGCAGTATAATTTCCAGGGATGTTCTCATTATCAGTGATAATTATCAATTATCAGTCAATGAGATTGACACACACCTTGCCAGAGCTAACTCAGTGTCTGGGAGTTTCTGAAGGAAAGTGTGGGAGAGGAAAGGAGTTAGACTGACCACCAAACTCAAGATCTACAAAGTCACCATGCTGACTTCATTGTTATATGCTTGAGAAATCTGAACAACATCCCAGCAACAGTGCCAGAAAAAAGAATCATTTTCACTTGAATTGTCTTAGAAAAATTCTGAAGATCACCTGGCAGGATAAGGTACCAGACACTGAGGTCCTTTCTCAAACTAAAGTGCCAAGCGTTTCAACTCTATTGGGCCGGCCCATACATTTGTATATTTGTTAAAAGGGCTATTTATGGAGAAATCCCACCAAGCGAGTGCTCACAAGGTGGTCAGAAAAAGCAATACAAGGACACTCTCAAGGTCTCCCTTAAGAACTTTAAGACCTGATGAAAACCTACTCCAGGTTTAAATGTAATATATTTGCCAAAGAACATATTATATCCCATGAGCATCATTTGCCTTTTTTTTCCCTTTTAGTCTCTTATGTATAGGAAATGTTATTTTTTTTTGTTGACTTTTCTTTATGCATTTCCTGCCATATACTTTGGCTTTAAATGAGACTTGTGATTGATTAGAATATGCATTATTGTGTCACCTTTGAATCACTTTGTATGATTCAATCACTATTGAATCACTTGTATGACTTGGGAGACACTGGCACAGGATGGTGTGCTCTCATCAGAGAAGGGGCTGTGCTCTCTGAGCAAAGCAGAATGGAATTAGCCCAGAAGAAACGTGAGATATACAAAGTTAGGGAAGCCCCCCCAAATGTTCACAAGGACGATTTGTACCTGACTTGTGGCAGAGCGTTCTGAGCTCATATTGGTCTGATTAGCCACAGTCGGACACACTGTACCTTTATTCCAATATAATGATGTCATTTTGTTCCTCTCCAAGAACAAAGGACAACAGCCATTTTATGTAGCTTATGTTTAAGTTCAGAATAAAAAAGTGGGAGAAAAAAAAGAAACATAAATGATATAAAAACAAAAGATACCAAAAATATTTACTTAAATATTTTTTCTAAAGCAAGTAGGTCCTTGATAAATATTTGTAAAATCTAATTATAGAAATAAAAATCACCATAGATGGGCTTATAAACATTAACATGATTGCTTCTTTAGTATTCTAAGAGTCTGTTATTTCAATGGTGTGGGTGTTTACTGCATCAAAGTTGATTGCAACTTCCCTATAATTTAATAGATGGTTTTTGAGAGTTCCTGTGGCCAAAAAAAAAAAAAAAAATCATTATCCTGAGACCAACCTTGCACTTAGCTACGATGGTCCCAATGGTCCATTACTAAGTCTGTCCTTACAACCTTTCCAACTTAGGAGGATCTGCTAGAACCAGCCTCCAATCCCACAAGGCTCCCTCCAAAGCTACCAGGAGGAATTAGAAAAGGACTGGATTGAAAGTATGAAATAGCATGATTCTGTGCTAGAGGCAAAAGAAAGAAAGAATTAGTTCGTGTAACAAGAGTCTAATCCCTAAAGAGACTGGGGAGCCTGCTTCTAGAAACACAGTGTGATATGTAATGGAAGTGCCCTGCTCCCCCGATTTGGAGCATGTGCAGACTGAGTTTCAGTCTCCTGATCCTGTGAGGAAAGCTTAGAGAAGATACCTACAAGCTCTGAAGGGAATCTTGGAACCTTAAAGGAAGACATGTAGTTAAACTTACTCTGAAAGAACGAGTCCAGAGTCTCATTACGTTAATTTAACTAATAAAATACATTATAAGTGGCTGACATAGCTTCAAGAATCAATAGACAGAGGCACTCCCGGCCAGAATGGCTATATGACATCAGGTAAGTAGCTTGACCAATATGTATCTCAGTTTCTCCATCTGTTCATTAAAGATTCATTTTTTTTTCAGTTGTGTCTAACTCCTCATGACCCCATTTGGAATTTCCTTGGTAAAGATACTGGAGTGGTTGCCATTTCCTTCTCCAGCTCATTTTACAGATGAGAAAACAGAGCTAACCGGACTAAGTGATTTGTTCAGGGTCACACAGCTTGAAGTATGCGAGGTTGGATTTGAATTCAGGTATTGCTGATTCCAGGTGTTCTATCTACTGCACCACTGAGTGAAGGAACTGAACCCCAAGCATTGTATCAAGGATCAAATGAGAAAGTGGAAGTGAAAGTGCAATTCAGAATTAAAGCATCGGTAAGTGTTGGAGGTGTCAGCCTGCCCTGGCTATATTGCAATGAATCATATATAAAGAAGAAAGAAAAGAGAAGGGGAGAATAGGAATGAGTTAGAGAAGAAGGGGGAGGGGAAATGAGAGAAAGAGCGAGGAAGAGAGGAAAGGAGGGGAAAGAGGGAAAGAGGAAGAGGGGAATGGAAAGAGAAAGAGAGAGAAAGAAGGGAAGGAGAGGATGTGGATATGGTGTAGAGAGATAGAGGGAGAGTAAGATAGGGGGAGAGGTAGAGAGAGGAAAGAGAAAGGAAAGAGGGGAAAGAGGAAGAAAGGAGGGAAAAGGGAAAAGAGAGTGAGAAGAAGGAGGTGAAGGAGAGGAAGTATAAGAAAAGGAGAGGAAAAGAGAGAGAAGGAGAAGGAAAGAGAAAATAGGAAGAAAGTAAAGGAAAAGGAAGAGAAGGATGAGGATAAGGAAATAGAGAAAGGAAGAGGAAGAGGAGGTAGGAGAGAGAAAGAGAAGAGCGATGGAGAGGGGAACAGGGGGAGGGAGAGAAAAAGAAAAAGGAAGAAAAAGTGGAAAATTCACTTCTGGCATTTAGCCCTTTCTATGGCATGTGCCTTCCCCATAGCTACCCAGCCACCAGACATCCTAGCAACCGTTACTAAGCTTTGCACCCTTGTTTACATCATTTTCCCTCAGGATGAAACTATTGATTTTACCTGAATAACTTGCTACAGGTTGAGGAAAAGAAAAGCATTTTATTACAGAGATTTTGACTATTCTTCCCTAGCTTCTGAGCCAAAAGACATTCCCATATAAACCAAATCTTCCTCCCTTTATCATGAGGATTCAGTGGTGATTTCAGTAGAGTTTATTTAGGGAATGGAACCAGGCTGTGCATAAAGAATTCTGGACACATAATGGAACATGGGTGTGGTGGTCTTAATATACCCAAGACCATTATCCCTGCTCCTCTTCCACCCCCTAATCCATTCTTTTTATCCAATTTTAGGGTCATAGATCTGAGCTGGAGAAGATCTCACAAGTTATCTGATCCTTTTTAGAAATACAGAATTTGAAATTCAGGGGATTTAAGTAATTTATCCCAAATCACACAGACAGTAAGAAGCAAAGCAAATATTTCAATTAGGCTCTTCTGACTCCAAATCCACCCACTTTCCATTGTACTAAGGGGAGACCCTCTATTGAGCCTCAGAGTTCACAGCAGTAAAAACTGAAAGAACAGTGATCTAAAGGACTTTGGAACTTCATCCCAAGTTCATGCAGCTCTGCTCACACAGCGCAAAGGATCGCTGACAAAGGAAAAGAAGCCAGATTTCCTTGCAAACTTCCTATCACTATCATCCTCACGCACTGTTCCTCGGGTCCAAGGGGAACCTCTCAATATGCTATCTTTCTTTATTATGGCAGAAACATGGAATATCCCATGTATAGAGACAGTGGCAGATCCAGCTTGGGAACTCCAACCCCTAAAAACCAGAGTCCCCAGAAAATAAAAAAGTATAATTAAAAAACAAAACAAAACAAACAAAACCAGAGTTCCTCTACCCTTGAAAAGACTTGCTTTGGGGGACAGAAAGAAGGCTTCAAGTACTTTCAGGGATACAAAGTTCAAGTTGTATATGATTGTGGTTTAATATAAAATCACAGAATCTCTAAATCAGGAGAAATTGTCCAGTCCTGCCCATTCCTGAACAAGAACTCCCTATAACATCCCCATATAATCATTCAACTTTCATCTGAAGATTTCCTGTAAACCTATGAACCCTACCCAGGAACCTTCCCCAGTGATCATTCTAATGGCTCCAAGGCCTTGCCATAAACCCTGCTACTGTCCCATAGAGAGCCCCAGGCCTTGCTAACCATCTCTCATGTTGTTTCTCCCAGTTGGAATGTGAGCTTCCCAAGAGCAGGGACTACATCCACTCCCTCCTAAAGCAGCTCATTCCATTTTTTGTAAATTCATATTCTTGGTAACTCTTCCCCTCCCCTTCCCCAGCATTAATCTTCAATCTATTTCTTTTAATTCTCTTTCTGGGGGCAAGTAGAAAAAATCTAACCCCTTTGTCTTTAAATATTTGAAGATAACCAATCTAAGTCTTAGTCTTTTCTCCCAATAAAAAGGACATATCCAGGGCCTGACTGCTGGTTTGTGTTGCCCAGTATCCATTTTCTCAATATGCTATCTTTATTATGGCAAAAACATGGAATACCCCATGCTTTCCTTTTGTCCATTGCTTTTTGATATTCTATAAGTTTTGTCACCCTTTATTAGAATTGATCTCCTTAAGAGCAGAAATTTTCTTGCTCTTCTGCTTATAGCCCCACTGCTTTGAATATAATAAGCCCTTATTAAATGCTTTTTCATCCATTTGTTCAGAGAGAAGCATTCATAAAATTAGCCTGTACTTTAGCCCTGCTGTTCCCTGAGACTCTGGCTGGATAAAATCAATGCAGAGAGATTTCCCAGCGTCCATGGATCACAATGTCCTCTATCCTTTCTTCCATGTCCAAGTCCAGCTGTGTTTTTCTTTAACAGGCTGACTGGACTGCCTCCAATTAAAAATGAACTTTGGATGAAGTTATTTATCTAATCAGAGTCAAGAGAACTATGATGTAGTAGGAAGTGTGCTTAATTCAGTGATAAAAGACATTGAAAACATATAGTGAAATGATACAAATATAGAAGAATAAGAGTCATTTCTCAATCCATAGGAAGTTAAAGACTATGAACAAGTTTTCAAATTAAGAAATGCCAGCTCTCAACAACCAGATGGAAAAATGCTCTTAGTATAGTCCTTAACCTGCTTCTTGGCACTTAGGTAACTGTTTAATAAATATTTGTTGATTAAGTTACTGATTGCTCCAAATCAGTAATAATAAAAGAAATACAAAACAATTCTGAGATTCTATCTCATGATACTTGGATTGGCAAAGATAACAAAAGATCTCTTTTAAATTCCTACTAAAGTCCTAACTTTTACAGGACTGTCCCAGTGTCTCTTAATTCCTTTCTTAATGTGGGAGGACAAGAATCTTGGAATTGTGGATTGGTCCAACTATTCTGGATAGCAATTTGGAATGATGTCCCAAAAAATGACTAAATTGTGAATGACTTTTGACCCAACGATTTCTTTATTAAATATATATCCCAAAGAGATAAAAAACAGAGGGAAAGAACTGAAATGTAAATATATATTTGTATAAGAACATATATACACATGGGTTTTTTATACCTGTAATATATAAAAAGCTATATGTGTATGTATATATGTTTGTGTGTTTCAATGGTGAGAACAAGAAAGGCTGATAGATGAATCTCCTGCTTATTGCCCACTCTGCCCCATCCCTCATACAGGGCAAGACTTTCATTTCCTCTTGTAAAGAAAGAAACAGTTATACACAAAAATATATGAATGTAATACATACCTTTGCATAATATGTATTTACAGCAGCATTTTTTATTATAGCAAAGAACCGGAACCATCAGTTGGTGAATGGTTGTGGAGGTGTCAATATAATATAATATTATTATACCACAAAAAATAAATGTGAAGAATTCAGAAAAACTTTGAAACTTTGTATGAACCGATGCAGGGTGAATTGGGAGAACAAGCAGGGAATGGTTTTAGTAGGTAGCTTTATAAAAAGAATCTTTATAGTGAAAACAGTAATGTAAAAAAAAACAAGTCTAAAAGACTTCAAAACAATGCTGTAACTGATCAATGTGGTGACCAAACCTGGCTTCAGAAGTCTAAGGAAGAAATGCTCCTTTTTCCTCTTAGCAAAGAGGAAGGAGTACTAGGAGTACAGAATAAGGCAGACATGTCTAGCTCGACTATACTTGTTTGACAGGAGAGTTTATATTTGGAGTAGAGGTAAGTAGTGATAGAGATGAAAAAAAAAATCAGTAAGATAATTTTTAAATTCAGAAAATAAACAAAAGGCTTTGCAAAAGCCAATGTTGAAAAATTACCCATGCATATGTTTTACAAATAAAAAGCTTTAATAAAAAATTAAATAAATTCATAAAATAAAACAAGTTTAGACAGGAACAAAGATTTTTTAACAAACTAATTTTTTTTAAACTTCTCAATACAAACTAAAAAAATACGGACATGAAAGAAATTCATTGTTACATATACAATCCTCTTTTTGTTTGTTTATTAAAATGCTTTGTTTGTTGAATAAGTTATTAATAAGCATAATTTTTTTAAGAAAAAAGGAAGAATAAGTTGAGAAAAAAACTCAAACCAAATCTGCCCATTATGGCTAAAACAATAAAAGTGTTCATTGAATAGAATACTGAGATTGGTGGCTTGAATAAAGATTTTTTTATTAAATGTGCATTGATTTTTTTTTTTAAGAATACTTACTAGGCCTAAAATCAGGAGACCTAAATGCTATTTCATGAACAACACTCCCTCTCTCATCTCTGGACATTTTTTCTCACTGTCCCCTAAAAAGCTGTTTCCTCATCTCTGCCTCCTGGTTTTCCTCCCTTCCTTTAAATCCCAACTAAATTCCCATCTTCCATAGAAAGTGTTTCCCAGCCTCTCTGAATTATTTCCTTTTTTCCTTGTATATAGCCAGGCTGTATATATTTGCTTCGGGATAATAACAGCACCTACCTCAAAAGGTATAACATGTGTACAGGGCTTTGAAGATCAAATGATCTTCATTTCCCACCAGCTGCTGTTGATGGTTTCAACTCCATGAACACTATGTTCCCAATTCAGAATTCTGGGTATCTTCCTGCTTTTTCAGCTTCCTTTAATATATTGTCTTTTCCAGTTTATTAGATTATAAATTCTTTTAGGGACATTGAGATGGGGTGGTGGATGGAGTGAGGAAGTGAGATGCAGAGTGAAGAAGACTTCTTCCTGAGCTCAAATATATATTCAGACACTCACTAGTAGTGTGATCCTGGGCAAGTCATTTATTTATTTTTATGTATATGTTTTTAAAAATTTAAGAATAGCTTTTTATCTTCAAAATATATGCAAAGATATCCTTCAACATTCATAATTGTAAAACCCTGCACTCCAAATTTTTCTCCTTCCCTATTCCCCATCTCCTTCCCCTGGACAGCAAGCAATCCAATATAGGTTAAACATGTGTGATTCTTTTAAACATATTCCCACATCTATCATGTTGCACAAGAAAAATCAGATCAAAAAAGAAAAGAAAATGAGAAAGAAAAAAAAGCAAGCAAACAACAACCAAAAAAGGTGAAAATACTGTTTTTTGATCCTCATTCATTCCCTTGGTCCTCTCCTTGGATGCAGATGGCTCTCCATCACAAGTCTTTTGGAATTATCTGGGCAAGTCATCAAATTCTGTGTGCCTTAGTTTCCTCCTCTGTAAAATAAACTCGAGAAGGAAATGTCAAACCACTCCACTATTTTTGCCAAGAAAATCTCAAAATGGAGTCATGAAGAGTTGGACACAACTGAACAATAGCTTCTGACTTCAGAGCCAATATTTTTTTCATTATATCACACTTTACTCCTTTTTATGTTATGTATGCAAAAGTGATAGGGTTTCTTTGGCAATAGACTGTCTCTATGAATTAAGAGCAAAGAAGATTGCTCCTAGCTTCCTCAGGATATTAGAGAAATGATGATATTACTCACTGTGACAAGGAACAGGCATGGAAATAGTCACAGAGAGAAGATGAAAAACTCCATCCTTGTATTTGTTAGATGGAACTGAGCTGAGAGAGTAGACCAGAAGAGCTGTATATCACAGGTAATTGGATTCCCAGGAGCAGCTGATATTGCCCAGGGCACTAGTATAAAGAAATAAGCACCCTGGGGATTTATACAGTTAGAGGGGGGCACGTTGAGTCCCCTAAGGAGAATGAGAGCATATCCAAGGGGTTGTGAGGGACTCTATTCCTGTTCCTGTTTCCCCCGCCTTTCACAAAACCTTTATACTGTTGAAATCCTGTTAAAAACCATAAGGGCAGCCTCAATCAATGGAACTGAGAGTATGAACATCAGAGAGAACCATAGCAGGTTGGAATGGTACTGAGGTTTCTGGGGAATTAGCTCAGTCTACTTGAAGGTACTCAGATGAAGGGTTGAAAACGGGGGGCAGGATATCTGAGATTGTTGTTTTTTCTCCCATCGATCTTAATTCCAGCTTTTGATTCATCCAGCCCGACATTTCATATGATTTATTCTACATATAAGTTAAATAAATAAGATGAACAAAAATTTAAATGGGGGCAGGGAGGATAGATTCTGTCAGTTTATTGTCAAAGGCAGAATCTTATGATTTTAGCATTTTTTTTCAGGTGAGCCTAAGTGTGTCCAGAGTAGCTGATGGGGGGAGTGTAATCCATTCTTTTCTATCAGCATTAAAGTTCTGGGCAAAAGCAGCTCCTACAGAAAGAGGCAGCAGGGACCCCATTAAATATGACTTTGCCTTGTTGTTGGTGCATTCTATTGAAGAGAAAGTGAGCTTCAGCAGATACAGACAGAAAACCTGGACTCAGATCCACGTTTTGTAATATATTAAAAAAAAGTTGTATTTTATTTTTACATCCCACTCATTTCTGAATAAAGGATATAGTGTTGAACCCCTCCTCTCTCGCCCAGAATTGTATTCACCACATAAAGAAAAAGGCAAAAAATTATGACTACATCATCTTTAACAAGCATCAATTTCTTGAATATGGATGGAAACATAGCATTTTCACCTTTTTTGTTTGATTTTTGTTTTGTTTCTCATGGTTTCTTTTCCCTTTCGGTCTGATTTTTCTTGCACAACATAACAAATATGGAAATATGTTTAAAAGAATTGCACATATTTAACCTATATCGGATTGCTTGTGTCTTGGGAGGGGAGAGAGAAGAAAGGGAGGGAGAAAATTTTAGAACATAAAGTCTCACAAAAATGAATGTTGAAAACTATCTTTCTGTGTATTTAAAAAAATAAAATGCTATTGAAACATTTTTTTAAAAATCTCAATTTCTCTGGTCCTTAGTCTCCTGCACTGTAAAAAGAAGGGACTGAGCTGGTTGTATTCTAAGCTTCCCTCGCAATATTAACTCTCTGAGTTCCTGTCTTCATTTATTTCCCTATTAGCATCTGTCTGTGGCTGCTCCACTCCGAAGTTTTGTTTCAGTTGTCCAAAAGGTTTCCCTTGCCTTTTTATCCTCAGGAAACAAGAACAAAATCATTTATTTGGGACTAATGCATCGAGACAATCCTAATTCCATGGAGAGCGGTTGTTATTTAATGACTGACCCATGTCCAGAGAGCTACAGATAAGCCAGGGTGAAACGAGCAGGGACTTCTGTCATTCCCTTGGTAAGAGGT
The DNA here is from genome assembly GCF_016432865.1 of Antechinus flavipes. NCBI lineage: Eukaryota > Metazoa > Chordata > Mammalia > Dasyuromorphia > Dasyuridae > Antechinus > Antechinus flavipes. The sequence continues at coordinate 414,932,084 of NC_067401.1, read as the reverse complement.
GATGACTTAGAGCTTGTCCAGCTAGAGGAAATTGGTTCCTGTTTTTCTAGTTCTGTAGTTTCCTATTGCAGGCGGGTCTGGCTGCAGCCTGAGCATCCATCTCCATGATCACATTAGTGGCTCTGCTGGCCGATAGCAATGGCGCCTGCTGAATTCCTATCTTGAACTTCCCTGCCTGGGGACTCAGAGATGCTGACTAGCTCTGAGATCTGCGTGGTCCAGTTGGTGCTTGTGGTTTGGAAGGCCTTGGAGGGAGAGGCTTGGATTCATATCCCACCTCTGACACTTACCAGCTATATGAATCACTTAATTTTTGTGCCTCAGTTTCCCCATCTGTTCTTGAAGAAGCTCAATGATACTTTTAAGGTTTTGATGGCTCAGAATAGTATAAATAGGAGCAGGTAGATGGTGCAGTAGATAAAAAATCAGCCCTGAAGTCAATTCTGGTCTCAGATACATGACACTTATTATTTGTGAGTCACTTAATTTTTCTGTGCCTCAGTTTCCCATCTGTTCTTGAAAAGGCTCAATGACATTTTTTAAAGTTTTGATGGCTTAGAATAGTATAAATAGAGGCAGCTAGATGGTGTAGTGGATAGAGAATCAGCTCTGAAGTCAAAACTGGTCTCAGACACATAACACTTACTAGCTGTGTGACTCTGGGCAAGTCGTTAACCCCAATTATCTTATAAAAATGAAATCAAAATGGTGTAAAGAGCAATTGTTTTATCTTGAGGTCAGAAATTGAGGGTCTTCCCCTCCAAGATTGAAATTTTTGTCATACTAAATTAAGCCATTACCTATAAAATATGACCAATAATAATATCTCAGTTTTAAATGAGATGATGGATAGAATGTGCTTTCTCTGAGCTGTAAATATTAAATGCTTTATGAATGATGGCTGTCTTTGTTATAGTTAGAGACAGTTGGGTCTCGAAGCTGGAACTGAAATCAGCTGGCTCTGGCTGGGCTCTGCTTAGTTGGATCGATCCTTCAGCTTTTTATCCTGGTACCAGTTCTATCCTGCTCTCTTTCAAATCCAACAGAAGGATTGGAGCTCCTCGAGGGCAGGAAATGTTTTGGGTTTGGAAATGCATGGGGCATCTGGATGATGAAGTGGCTCCAGGGCCAGATCTGGAGTCAGGAAGATTCATCAAATCTCTGACACCTAGTAGCTGTGAGACTCTGAGTAGTCGTGAGACGCTGGTCAAGTCATTTAACCCTATTTGCCTGAGTTTTCTCATCTGTAAAATGAGCCGGAAAAGGAAAAGGCTAAGCTCTCCAGTATCTTTGCCGAGAAAACCCCAAATGGGGTCACAAAGAATTGGACACAAGCGTACAATCCCTGTTGCCTCACAGGGGGCCCGTCACATCTGAATTGAGCTAGACTTGACCAATGTTGTGACCTTAGGCTTTCGATTTCTCTTGGATCGATCATATGCTTGCACCTAAGTCTCCATCATATGAAACAGCCCCTTGGCTCAAGAGAAATTGTCTTTCATGTAGCCCCAAAGGTGCTTCCATTCCCAGACTGTCTTGCCTTATTTAATACTGCTAGGATACATTCCTCATTGCTTTTCCCTCTGTCTTTTAAAATCCACATAAAATAAATTCTTTGCAGATGTGATCTTATACCAGCTTCTTTTTGTTTAATTTTTGTGACAATTTGGGAAATTAGGAGGGTATCAATCAGCCTCCTCTACCCTCTATATCTTCAAAAATGTATTTTTCCCCTTCCAAATGAAATTCAGCAAGGGTAATTTCTTTCTGAGTACAAATATCTCTCAGGAGGTTCAACCAGCTATTAGTCACTCCTAATTAGTTTAATCATATTGCTTTCCTTCTAATCCCTACCTGAAATCCTGAAGGAATGGGAATTATTATGGAGACAGGAAAAGGAGAAAAGGAAACCTGGGGGGAGAAAGGTAATTTTGAAGCATTGACTATTGCCCGGGGCAGAGCTGAAAAGCAGCAGCTGTAGGGAATATTCCTGAGGAAAGCACCAGTCACTTTCTGGAGGCTGTCTTCAGATGGATGACCCACTAAAGTAGAGTAGAACACGTTTTTGGGCAGGCTTCCATTCTGGCTCTCTGACCACACCGTATAATCAAGGAGGCGGGGGAGCAAGATAACCACGTGAGACCCCTGAGGAGGGGGCAGAGCAAGATAACTCTGGGAAACCTAGTTATTTGGCCAGCTTCCTGTGGATGCTTATGTCATCCTGTGGGTCCCTGGGGAGAGCCAGGACAGGGGGACATACTGCAAACTGTTGGAAGTTTGAAGGCAAGGAAGAAGCAGGAGAGCAATCAGAGAGCAGTGTGGGAAAATAGATAAGACATCAGATTTGGAGGTGGAGACACCTAGATTCAAATCCTGCACTGACTAGCTGTGTGACTCTCGGCAAGGTCACTTTAATCTCTCTGTGTATCAGTTCCCTGAGCTGTCAGATGAAGGGATTGCTCTGGATGACCTCTCAGGCCCTTTCTAAGTCTAGAATCAGTGATAGTGTGTGGTGACTGACAGCTGTATCTTTCATAAAAAAAAAAAAAAAAACTTTTGATCTGTTGTCTTGGATGAGACTCTGCTAGAGTTTGGAGGGCTTTGTTAGGTGGGGCATGGGATGTGAGAAGGGTGGGTCTTTCAGACCTCAGGACATTTGGAGTTAGCTGACAAAATTATAAATTACGGTCCCAAGCATTAAAATTCTATAGGGAAAGTTTGAAAACTCTCAGAAATGAAATTCTGACATGAAGATAAACATCTCTAATGAAGGAGTGGGGCATCCTAGAGCAGAGCAGGAGAGAAATGAAGAGGAAGTTGTCACAATATTGACTCTGCCCTGAATTACTAGGATTGCCCCTAATTATTTTAGTGGTCCTCCTTTACTACCCAGCAGAGTCCTATCCATCCATCCATCCCTCTATCTATCTATCTATCTATCTATCCATTTATCCATCCTTTCATCCATTCATCCATCTATCCATCTATCTTTATATCTATGTCTATATATTTACATATAGATATAGATAGATTATATATAAAAATATATATATTATTTCACCTGGGAAAAAGAAAAAGTGGAGAAGGGGGCAGGACAGCAATTAAGTTATTATTCACTCATGTCTCACTCTTGATGACCCCCGTTTAGGGGTTTTCTTGGCAAAGATACTGGAGTAATTTACCATTTCCTTTTCCAGCTACTTTACAGATGAGGAAACTGAGGCAAACAAGGTTAAGTGATTTGCTCAGGGTCCCATTAGTAAGTTTCTGAGATTATATTTGAACTCAGGAAGATGAGTCTTCCTGACTCCAGAGACCATTGAGCCACCTACCCACAGTGAAGGCAGCAATAAAGAGAGTCTAAAGGCAGTCATGGTGGAAAAGGAATGGGCAGCTTACATCCCAGAAAATCTGACTCTCCTCTTTGTGGAGGTTAGGAGAAAGGAGGTCCTCAAAGTGATGATCAGGCCCTGGAGATGGTGGTCCAGTGGGGGACCAAGAAACAAGGCTAGGAGACAGATAGCAAACATGAGGAAGAATTTCCCCCACTCCTGTTTGAAGTGTCTTGGCTTTTCAAACAGAAAACTTACACTGAAATCTCCTTTCAGATGCTTATGGCTGTGTGACTGTGGGCAAGTAATTTAATTCACTTTTCTCATATATAAAATATGGAGGTTGGATTACCTGGTCTCTGAGGTCCCTCCCTACTTATGACTCCCCATATGCTCCAAGCTGCTCATATTTTAGCCCAAGGCACCAGGGACTGGAATGGCAAACCATGAACTTACTATGAGAAGTATGGTGGCTTAGTGGGGGAAATGATAGGAGATATAGGGACACCTGGGTTAGTATCCTGACTCCAGCTGTGCGAGCCCCACAAAGTACTTCATCTCTAAAAGAACAGAACTCCCCTTTCTCATGCGGCTGTTGTGAGGATCATAGATAGGGAGCACTTTTTAAATCTTTAGGGGGTATAAATGTGAGCCGTGGTCATAATTTCTGCCATTGTGTGGAGGAATGATCTTCCCTGTGCTCTCTCTCCTTCCCTGTGTCCGAATGAGGAACGTCCTCTCTCTAGCTGCTGTTCTCAGACTTGCCAAGGAGGGGACCCCAGCCCATTTCCTGTGCCCTGATTGAGTTGGAAGCCCCCTCTGCACCATGGGAACTTATCTAGAGCCCCTGCAGGTGGGGACAGTCACTGCCCCAATGCCTCCGTTTCCCATAACCACCAGGTGTCCAGATCAATCACCTTTCACCATGGGGACCAGCCTCTTTCCACTGAACCACCTGCCTGAGGCCCCTGCCCAGGACTAGAGACTCAGTATTTTAGGATGGAACTATTGCCTGTATGTGGTATTTTCTGACTGATGAGAAGGATTTCCTTCTATGTTAGACAAGCCAAACAAACTGGTGATGAATGTGATTTAGTCCCCCAGGGAATCCCCAAAGGCCCGGCCTGTATCTCTCTGCATCTAGCCAGGTGCTCAAAGGTCAGCCGAGGACGCTTGGGGCAGAGTCCCAATCCGCTGGTACTATCTCTGGGGCTAGAAACCTCCCAGCTCCTCTTCCTAATCCCTGGGCTTCAGAACTGCCTAACCAAAACTTCCGGGCTCCCAGTCCCCCTAAGCCCGCCCTCCAGCCGCCCAGTCCATCCTAAACCTTTCTCCACTTCTCCCCTCCCTCCATGACCCCTCTGGAATTTTTCCTAACCAGCTCTTTATACTTGCGACATTCATGGAAACTTGGCTTCCCTGAGGAGATACTGCCTCCCTTTTGGCTGTCTCCTATTGGGGTCACCTTCTTTCTTAACCCCCAACAGGCTGGACCAATATCCTTGTTCACCCTGCCATCACCATCCCTTACTTCTGCCCCCAACGCTCCATCTCTCGGTCTCTGCCATCTCGTCCAGATCCTGGCTGCTGACACCTTCTGGGCTCCCAGCTCATTTTAACTTTCTCATTTTCAGTCTTCTTCACCCAGATTCCCACCCCGGCAACTTCAGTATCCTGCTAATGTCCCTTTAAGCATCCTTGCTGCTGTCTGAAGGGACCTGACCTCCCTCCCATGACCTACAGCTTCTCTCAGCTTTCCCACTTGCAGGAATGAAGGCAATCCTGATTTAATCATCCCCTATTTTAACTATACTATCTCCAAAACAGTTCTTTTCTTTTTACACATACATAAATATTAATTTTATTAAAGTAGGTAATTCTCATTCATCATTTGCCAATACATACTCTGTAAACACAAGGGGCAAAATTAAGAAAACCTGGTAGAATTATAGATTTTTTGCTGTTGTTGTTGAGCCAATTGGGGTTAAGTGACTTGCCCAGGATCATACAGCCAGGTAGTGTTAAGTGTCTCAGGTCCTCCTGATTTCAGGGCTGCTACTCTATCCACTGCACCACCTAGCTGCCCGAAATCATAGAATCTTAATGATAAAAGGGAACTTAAGGGCCATCTAGTCCAAACAACAGCTGACTAAGTAAGAGCTTATCAAGTTGCATGACAGAGTTCTTAACCTTTACTGTGTCATACACACCTATTACACTCTGGTGAAGCCTATAAAACAGAATAAGGTTTTAAATTGTTGAAGAAAATGATAAATTCCCATTAAAGATTAGTGAGGAAAAAATGTAATTTTTATCTTATTAAAGTTCATAGCCTCCCTAAAATGTGTCCATGGAGCCCAGGTTAAGAACTCCTATTCGAGAAGTTTGAAATACTTGTATCTACTAGCTGGTATTTATATAGTGCTCTGAGATTATATATATATATATATATATATATATAGCATTTGGTTTTTCCAGGGTGCATTTGGTTTTTCCAATAACCCTGTGATATATACTTTGTTATTATATCCATTTTTACAAATGAGAAAAAAAATGAAACTTGGAAAATGTGATGTGTCCATGGTCACATAGCTAGTAGGTTTCTGAAGCCCGGTTTTAAATTATGTCTTTCTAAATAAATGTTTATTGACCAACTGACTGATTCCAAGTTCATCACCCTATCCATTACACTACCTAGAAACATAATCAAAAAATTGGATCTTTCCACTATTCCTTTTCCTTCCCTCCTAAACCTGTAATGCTCATTCATCTCCATAAACATAAACAACACATCATAAATTTAGCATTGAAAGGGACCTTGGATTTTGCTTAACAATGCTTATTTCTTCTGAGTTTTCCTTTCTGTATTTAATTGAAAATACAGTTGGGGGAGTGATGATGGTGTGAAAAACTAAATTAAATTAAAAAGGAGAAAGACTGCCATTTTAAAATATGTGCAGAGCAGATAAAAAACACATACACACAAAAGGACAGTTTTGATAATTGAAATGATTACATTTTATTTATTTTTTATCCAATAGTATTTATTTTTCCAATTATGTGTAACGATAGCTTTCAAATTTTTTCCCTCTGCCACTTATCTTTTTTCCCTCCCCAAGACAGCAAGCATTCTAATATAGGTTCTACATGTACAAGAATTGATTGCATTTTTAAAAGGCAAGAGGAATGGAATAGAGATTCGTGTTTTCATGTACAATCTTATTTTTACATTCAATTTTATATGTGAAAATATTGTTCTTGGAAGACAAACTCAGAATAAAGAAAATTAAAAATACAAAGGACACTATAGAAGTCATCTAATCCAACTTCTGAGAATTCATCTCAGAGAACTAAAGTTATGCAGAGTTTAAATGAATGGGCTAAGGACATACAGAGGTAATGTAGGAAAGAATTCAAACTGAGATTTTTTTTATTAATTGTTTAGTTTTTTCTGGTTATATATGTATATTAACTTTTTAAATTTAAATAAATAAAAATAAATATTTCTTTATGAATCATGTTGGGAGAGAGAAGAAGAACAAAAGTCACAGGAAAGAAAAAAAAACAGAAAAAAGAAGTGAACATATCATGTATTGATTTATATTCAGTCTCCATGGTTCTCTTTCTGGATGCTTTTCTACACAAGATTTATTAGGATTGACTTGGATCACAGAACCACTAAGAAGAATCAAGTGTTTCATAGTTGATCATTGCACATTCTTGCTATTACTGTATGCAATGTATTCCTGGTTCTGCTTGTTTCACAAGCATCAGTTCATGCAATTCTTCCAAGGCCTTTCTACAATCAGCTTGTTCATCATTTTTTATAGAACAATAATAATCTATTACCTTCATGTACCACAATTTATTCAGCCATTCCTCAATTGATGGGCAAATACTCATTTTTCAATTCTTTAAAAAAAGCTGCTACAAACATTTTGGCAAGTATGAATCCTTTTCCCTCCTAATGATTTCCTTGGGATATAAGAACTGTAATGGCACTCCTGGGTCAAAGGGTATATGCACGGTTTTATAGTCCTTTGGACATGATTAAAAAATTGCTTGGGGGTTCCCATCTACTGGAGGAACAGGTTGAAAGTTTCACAATCAATTCAAATGGAAAAATCCCATGGTCCTTAGGATGTGTGGCAAAGAGATGAAAAAGCAAACTTTTAAAGATCATTTTAGTGATAAAATTATTTGAATTTCTAAGTTATTTGGTACTTCAGTGACAAAATCTTCTTTTTGGGGGGCTCTTCAATAGATGTGTCTATAGCACCTGCAGGAACAAGTTGCCAGGGCGCATCCCCATCAGGGCTGCTTCCAAGGATGATGGCTACTGGCTGGAAGCATTGCTATTCCCAGAGTTTTTAGGGTCCTCGGATTTCTCCATCGAGGTCTGAGGGGAGATGACTGTCAAGGTAGTAGTAGTGGTGATTTGACAAAGATTTTCCCCCAGCTTTGGACTTCTCTTTTAATATTGTTTGTGTTGGTTTTGTTTGTGCAATACCTTTTTAATTTAAATGCAATCAAAGTTGTCCATTTTGCATTTCATAATGTTCTCTGGTTCTTATTTGATCATAAATTTCACCCTTCTCCAAAGATCTGATAATAAATTATCCCTTGCTCTCCTAATTTGTTTATGGTATCCAACCTGAGATCTTAATTCCCAAACCAGCACCTTTCTGCCCATAGCAGCTCATCCTCGTTCCCGCCACCCCAGACCATCTTCCCTTTTTGATTTCCCTGACCTTTAGAAAGCTTGATCCCACCAGTTCAATTCTACTCTCTCTTTTATCCCCAAGTCCCTTGCCCCCAGATGTTTACTGGCTCACCTTTTGCCAAACCCCAATCCTGAATGACCTCACTCCTCGAATTTTTCTGTTCCTATACATGTGCAATTGTGGGAAAAAGTCACTCACTATGCAAACTGATTCAACTACAAATTTATTTAATCTTAATGAATCCTTCATTGTTTCATGGCAAACTTTTCATTTTTCCCTGATTGTATTCTCTAACTCCTTACAAATAGTTATTTAAAACCTTTTCTTTACTCAGGCTTTTTACATCAATTCATTCCCTTCCCTCGGATAAAATTGAGGCTATTAGCCTTGAACTCTATCACCATTCTTGTTCTATACCTCAAAGACCCTCAATTATCCCTCATTTTATCTTATTTTGTTTCAGTCTCTATTGGAATCTCAATTTGTCTCTGTGAAATTCCTGCCCATCGTTCATAATTTTGCTTTCTGGAGCCAAGCAGAACAAATCTAATCCCTCTTCCATGTAATAAAGATGGCTATCATATCCCCCACTAAGTCTTCCAAGCTTAATATATTCAGGTTCCTTCTATATTTATCCCTGATCTCCTCACATCTTCTTTCTCTCTCTGTCTTTCTCTGCCTCTCTGTCTCTGTAGCTTTCCTTCTCTCTTTTCTCTCTCACTCTCCCACCTTCCCCATCTCCTCTCATTTGTTTCTTTTTCTCTCTCCCCTTATATTCCTAGATTTGATTTCCTTACCTGTTGCCAACAACCATACCATGTCTCCCCTACTTTTAATAAAACCCTCACTAACTCTTACCATCCCTTCTAGCTAACATTTTGTATCTCTCCTCCATTTTTCAGCTAACTCCCTGAAAAAACCTTTGACACTTGGATCCTCCCTGCCTCTCCTTTCACACTCATCTAAACTCCCTGTGGTCTGGCTTCTGATCTCAGCATTCAACTGAATCTGCTTTCACCAGAGTTACCAGCAATATCTTAATTGACATATCTTTTTTCCCTTCCTCATCTCTCTTGGTTTTGCAGCCTTTGAGACTGTTGATCACCCCTTCCTCCCTGACACTTTCTCTTCTCTGTGTTTTTGTAATATGCTTTCTTTGTTTTCTCCCATCTGCCTGGATGTTCTTTCTCCATCTCTCTTGTCAAATCACCATTACTACTACCTTGACAGTCATCTCCCCTCAGACCTCGATGGAGAAATCCCAGGAGCTTAAAAACTCTGGGAATAGCAATGCTTCCAGCCAGTAGCCATCATCCTTGGAAGCAGCCCTGATGGGGATGTGCCCTGGCAACTTATTCCTGCAGGTCTATAGACACATTTACTGAAGACCCTCAAAAAAGATTTTGTCACTGAAGTCCTTGGTGCTATCAAATAGCTCAGAAATTCAAATCATTTTTATCTCTAAAATGGTCTTTACAAATTTGCATTTTCATCTCCGTTGCCACACATCCTAAGGACCATGGGATTTTTCCATTTGAATTGATTATAAAACGCTGAATATGTGTTGCCTCCTTCATTAGATGGGAACCCGGAGAGTAGGGACTGTTTTTTTCTATTGTAAGCCCAGTACTTAAGACACATAATAAGCTCTTAATAAATGGATTTTCCCTTTATCTTCATTCATTCATTCCTTGGCTGAATCATCATTCATATTTGGCCATTAAATGTGGTTATATCCCCTGCCATTCTCTTCTGGACTCTCCTCTAGTTTTTTCCCCACTCTCTCACTTAGCAATCTCACAAACTCCCATGGGTTCAATTATCTCTGTGTAGATCATTCCAGGATCTATATATCCAGGCTGAATCTCTTTTCTAAGCTCTACTCACTCATCACCATTTCTACTGGGCATTTCAAAATGAATGTTCCATAGGTATCCCAAACTCAGGATGTCCAAATAGGATTTATTATCTCTTCACCAAAACCCACTCTCCTTTCAAATTTCTCTACTATCCAGGATAGCTTCTGATGTTGAACCATTTGATAGTGACAGGGACTTTAGCAACAAGAACCATCTTTTCCGGGTCTTCAATAGGTGTGTCTATAATAGCTGCAGGGAGCAGGGATGCTTCCAAGGATGATGACTCCTGGAATTGGGCTGGATAATCCTTCCGAAAATAATGTTTACTGATAATGAGCTGGAAGCATTGCTGTTCTCAAAGCTTTCAGGATCCTGGGATTTCTCTTCCAAGGTTTGAGGGTAGATGATTGTCAAGGTAGTAGTAGTAGTGATTTGACAAAGGAGCTGGAGAAAAAACATCCAGACAAGGTGAGAGAAAACAAAGAGAGAGCAGTGTTACAAAAACTCAGAGAGGAGAAATCTTCTAATCACCCTTGTTTGCAACCTTGGTATAATCCCCATTTTCTTATTCTTAATTACCTCCACACATCCAGTCAGTCACCAAATCTTGTCCTTTCTACATCTACAGCATTTCTTGCACATGTCCCCTTCTTTCCACCGACACAGCTACTACATGAGTTAGACTCTCATCACCTAGACAGTTGAAATAGCCTCTTGATTTCTCTACCTCATCCATCTTCAATCTAATTTTTTTTCTTTACAAAGATGTAAAGTACAAATCTGATCATGTAATTCCCCTACTTAATCAAACTCCAGTCTTTCCTAATTATTCCAAATTTGATTGGTGGGTAAAACTCTCCACAACTTACCCCTATCCTATCTTTCCAGGCTTCTTAGATATAACTGTCCTCCCCCATTCTACAGTCTAGCCATCAGTAGGGTCTTCTTGCTAATATTCCATTTTCCATCCCCATGTTTAGCATTAGTTATCTCCCCTCCATGTCTTAGAATTTCTGTTTTTCTTCCAGGTTCAGATCAAATATCACTTTCTGCATGAGATTTTTGCTGTTTCTTTCAGCTGCTAGTGCCCACTCCTCCAAGATTACCTTTTACCTGCTTTGTATGTTTTATGTATTCCTGTATATTGCCTCCCCTATAAGACTGTAAGCTTCTTGCAGGTAACTATTGCTTTGCTTTTGTATTTGTATTATCAGTACCTAGGACAGAGCTTGATAGTAAGTGCTAAATTTAAAAAAAATTTTTTTTAAAAATATTATCATTGCCTCTTGTCCTATTTTGCCTTAAAAAAGTACTCATTTTTGGTCAACCCTTATTTCAGTCACAACCTCATTGGACCTCAGTTTCCTAATCTTGTCAAATGAAGGATTTAGATGAAATACTTCTAGCTTTGACAGTATTGTATATCTAAAAATTCTTTGTTAAATGTTTGCATTTTTAGTTTGTTCTTTTTCTAGTTCTTTTTAATTGCAGATCCAATCCATTAGTTGGCTCTTTCTGCATTTTATTGATGTAAGTATTTAGAGATAGAAATTTTCTTCTGATCACCGTTTTTGCTGAATCTCATGGGTTTTGATTTGTTTTCTCATTATTGTCATTCTCCTTAATGAAGCTCTTGATTGTTTTTATGATTTGTTCTTTACCACTTATTCCTTAAAATTAGGTTGAGGGGAAAGGGGAAAGAAATTTTCACAATAAATATTATATATTTAAAAGGAATAGCAAATTGTACATAATAGATTTGCAGCTTCATGGGCAATCATCTTTTTTATTATACTGTCATAGAAATGCTTATTTTATTACATAATTTTCTAAAAAATTAATGTTTGAATTGAATTACACATAGTAGGCAGTTAATAAGTGTTTTTTGATTGACTGACTGAATTAGCTTTCTGTACTTCTTAGCCTAATAAGTTATGAGATAAACAGAAGATGTTCCTTAGAAAAATAGAGAAATGTAGACAAGTTTGCTGTAAATGTGGAAGGTCTAATATTTTTCAAAAACATTTGTAAAGCTGCTAGAAGCAGCTTTCTTCAAATCTTGTACCCTCCCCTCCTCCCATTTCTGCCACAAAGCACTCATTGCAGGGGTATGAAATAATATGGTGTTTGATTGCTTGGAAGGAAGCTTTCTTTGAATAGTGAACAATGACCCCGCCTGAAGGGCCAGTTGCTAAATAGGCTTCCTCTCTGACAGGGTGCAAGAACCCCATTAAAAAATATGACAAGCCCCTGCTAATTTGAACATTATTTTGTGTGCATTTGCATATGGCATATAAGCGGCTTTTAACTCCATCTATGTAAGAAAAAAAACCCAAACCAACTAGTACGACCCACTGCAGTGCTTTCAAAGCATTCCACGTCAATCCAGTCCTTCTAATAGCATCTTAAAGCAGAGAGAATGGCATGCCAATGAAAGGAGAGGTGTTCCAACTGAGACGTGCACACAGTGCTGCCTGTACCCGCTCCTCCCATCTTATTCCTTTCATATTTAAAAAAATATATATTGCCTTAATGTCTTTTGTTATCATTTTCCCCCATCCTCCTCTAGGCTGAAATTTCCTTTGTGGTAAAAAGAAATAAAGAAAGGGAGGGAAGAAGGGAAGAGGAAAATAAAGAAAAAAGAAAAAAGGAAAGAAAGGAAAAAAGGAGAAAGGAAGGAAGGAAGGAAGGAAGGAAGGAAGGAAGGAAGGAAGGAAGGAAGGAAGGAAGAAAGAAGGAAGGAAGGAAGGAAGGAAGGAAGGAAGAAAGGAAGAGAGGGAAGGAAGGAAGGAAGGAAGGAAGAGAGGGAGGGAGGGAGGAGAAGAGAGAGAGAGAGAGAGGAGAGAGAGAGAGAAAGGAAGGAAGGAAGGAAGGAAGAAGGAAGGAAGGAAGGAAGGAAGAAGGAAGGAAGGAAGGAAGGAAGGAAGGAAGGAAGGAAGGAAGGAAGGAAGAAAAGAGAAAAGAGAAACAAAGAACAAAGAACAAAGAAAGAAAAAGGAAAGAAGGAAGAAACAACAAAAGCAAAAGCATCTCTTATAGAAACTGGGTCTAATAATGTATATGATATTCTGTCCTATTATTTCCCCTCCAATAAAAAGGGGAAACAAGTATTTAGAAGGGGGGGGGGGGGCACGAGCTTTGGAATCAGGAGGATCTGAGTTCAAATATGAACTCAGACACTTAACACTAGATGTGTGATTTTGTGCAAGTCACTTAACCTCAATTGCCTCTCCTTCCAAAAATATCTCCTGCCCTCCCCGCATTGAGTTCAGGAGAACTGTGCATTTCCCAATGAGGCTCATAGCAGATCCCAGAATCATGGGTTTAGAAAAAGCGGTAATGGCGGTGGTGGTGTAGTAAGTAGTAAGAAACAATTACATAGAGCTTAAAAGTTTGCAAAATGGTTTACAAATATCATCTTGTTTTATCTTCACAACTGTACTGGGAAGTAGGTACTATTGTTATTTCCATTTTACAGACTGGGAAACTGAGGCTGGCAGTAGTTAAGTGATTTATTTAGGGTTACACAGCTAGTAAATATCTGAGGATAGGTTTGAATTCAGGTTTATCCTGATTCCAGTATTCTATCCACTGAGAGCTCTAGATGTCCCTGAAGCAGGAAATGTTTGTCCAGTTTTGGTGTCTTCCTTCCTTCCTTCCTTCCTCCCTCCCTTCCTCCCTCCTCCCTCCCTCCTCCCTCCCTCCCTCCCTTCCTTCCTTCCTTCCTTCCTTCCTTTCTTCCTTCCTTCCTTCCTTCCTTCCTCCTTTCTTCCTTTATTTCCTTGCCTATTTGTCTTCTTAGGGCAGTTTCATTATTTCTGTATTAAATAGTACAGCGTAATTATAGTGAGGAGTGTGCTAATTGAAGAGCATCGATGGGCTCCCAGTTATCACCTATTCACTTTCACACACACCATGATGCTGTAATATTAGATTAAGCCTTCAGGGACTACTGGAGATGGATCTCACATCTGATGGGGCTCTCTTATCTCTGGTCCCAGAACCCCAAGGGTTCTGAGAGTATTTGGTACTGGGACCCAGTGCATACGTGGCCAACTGGACTCAGCCTGGGGGAGGGGTGCCTGCTTTTATTTACCTTCTCCACACTCCTTGTCTTTTTCAAGGTTTATCCTGGGGAACATTGCTAAGAAATCTCTCAAATTCTGGGCATCTGCATTGGAAACACACCTTCCAACTCTCCAGGGATCTTTACCCAAACAATTTTCATGAATGAGTGTACAAACGTAGATCCACTTGGACATGGCTGGATTATTCTCTAATCACTCTCTTCCTGCTCCACTACTCTCATACAAGCATTTCATTTCAATCTTAATTAGAGCTTTATATTCCATTCTTTACACTCTGTACAATTAGGGGACACGGTCTTACAGCATTGGACCTGGAGTCAGTAAGAACTGAATTCAGATTTGACCTCAGACACTGATTAGTTTATGATTCTTCTTAGCAAATCAATTAATCTGTTTGCCTTAATTTCCTCAACTGTTTGCCAAAATCTGTGCCTTATTTTCCTTAACAAAAGAGGATATTAATAGCACCCATCTTTTGGGTTTGTGAAGATCAAATGAGATATTTGTAAAAAAAAAAAAATTCAAAAGCACTTAATACTGAGCCTGGCACACAATAGTTGTTTTTAAGTAATTATTTTCCTTCCCTTCCCACTTTCCAAGATCTATTCTACATCAGCCAGAGCTGGCTTCCTCACATGCACATCCCTTTTACTGACCATCATTAGGAGAATGTCCAAATGGCTTACTTACAGCCAAAGATGGGATTGTGGATACAAGAAGAGCTAATTCCAGTGAATTAGTTGACAAGGTGCTCTTGTATCCATCCTTTCTCAACTCACACAGTCACTACCCTTACTTACTGAGGCCATTATTGCCTCTTTCATGAAGGATTTATTAGTCTTCTTTCTTCCGGTCTCTTCTCTTTCCAATTCATCTTCCATCCAAATACTAAAATTTCCTAAGGCACAAATGTGACCTTCTTAAAAATTTTCAAGACTTCTTCTTTCCTCTGTGCTAAAATGCAAATACCTCAACCTAATATTTTTGTGGTACAATAATTTCAGTTGTGTCCAAATCTCCACTGACCTGATTTGGGGTTTTCTTGGCAAAGATACTGAAGTGATATGTCATTTTCTTCTCTAGTTCACTTTACAACTTAGGAAACTGGGGGTTAACTTACTTGCCCAGATCACACAGCTAGTAAAAGTGTCTGAGGTTAGATTTAAACTTATAAAGATGTGCCTTCCTGATTCCAACCCCCCGATCCACCATTGTGTCACCTAGTTGCCCACCTAGCATTTAAAGACTACTGTATAATTTGGGACCAATCTATATTTTTTAGCCTTATTTCAAACATTGCTTTCTTTACTGGATCTGGTATCAGGTTTCAAAACCAGGCTCAGACATTTAATAACTGTGTACCTCAATTTCAGCATGTGTAAAATGGGGGTGATAATAAAAACTACTATCTTTCAAGGTTGCTGTGAGCTTCATATGAGATAATATTTATAAAGTACTTTGCAAACCTTAAAGTTTAACTGTAAATGTTGTTGTTGTTGTTGTTGTTGTTAACAATGGAAATAGCCTACTGGCTGTTTCTGGATCTCAACATTCATCTCTGTACCTACATAGAATTCTTAATATTTGGGATGCATCCCTTCATTATTTATAGCTATCTAAATCTTTATCTTTAAGGTTTTCCCAAGGAGCTCCCCTTTAGGTTATTCCCTGGTTCTTCCTCTCCTCCCTTCACAAATTATTTTATTTTTTCTTTTCACCTTTTATTTATTTAAATTTTTAATAATAGCTTTTTTATTTTCAAAATACACATAAAGGTAATTTTTAACATTCATCCTTGCAAAACCTTGTGTTCCAAATTTTTCTCCCTTCCATCCTCCCAGCCCCATCCCCAGACAGCAAGTAATCCAATATAGGTTAAAAATGTGCAATTCTTCTAAACATATTTCCACATTTATCACACTACACAAGAAAAATAAAGATCAAAAAGGGAAAAAAAAGCAAACAACAACAAAAAAGGTAAAATTTCAATGTTGTGATCCATATTCAGTCCCCTATGGTCCTTTTTTCTGGATGCAGATGACTCTCTCCATCACAAGTCTATTAAAAATTGGCCCCTCAAATTATTTTAAAATTTACTTGAGTTTGACATTGAATCCAAGGCTTTGGATTTCTGATAGCCAGCACATTGCCACATGTAAAGCAAGCTTTAAACGCATTTGTTGAATGGAATAAGCAGAAATTCTGGTCTAAAGTACAGAAGTGAAAGTGAAATTAATTATGTAATATAATTTTAATGGTTCTCTGTTTTCATCTGTCCATTATTTTTACTGGTATAGATCACACATCTTCTTAGGGTATATGGTCACTGTCCATGTTCTTAGAGTGCTGAAAGACCACCTCTAGTTCTTTTAATATTTCATCCTTCTCTTTGCAGCATTTGCTATTTCTTACTGTTGCTATGAAAACCACCCACAGCCTTATCTTGGGCATACATGTTCCTAATTAGTTCCATGTAAGAAGTTCCATAAAAAGTAACATAAAAAGTAGGGGATAGGGACTAGACTCATGATTTCACTGATATAGCAAACACAAAGATGAAGAAAACTTCTTTAGCAAAGTAGTCAACATCTTCTCTGTAATTTGAATTAGAGTGCTGTGAAATTCAATAATTTGCTTAGGGTCTCCAAACCATTATATGTCAGAGATGGGCCCTGGTTTATAAGCTGGCACAATGCTCACCCTAAAAGACATCATCGGTAATATGTTGCACCCTGCTTAGACCCGCCTCATCTGTAAAATGAGTGACTTGGATTTCATTGACTCTGGCTCCAATGGTCCTAGGATAATTGGGATAATTTACTTGAAAAGCTCTATTTTTATCCTGGATTACCTAAATATTTTAGATCAGCAAAATTCTGATTATGGGTTACTCAGATTGCCGATTCAAAAGAGGGCTATTTGTCTTTCTTATCCAGACCATTTTGTCATTTTCCCATCTCCCTTTTGGCAGTTAACACTTGCCCAATGATGTATTAGAAAGAGATGTATTTCCTAAGAAGGTTTTTAGTGTGTCCCTTAGGATCAATTCATAAGACAAGGTTTATTTTGTTTTGGAGGATTATTTTGTGGAAATTTTGGCAAGAACTAGGTTTATTTATTCTAGCTATTAATTTCTTGTTCTCCTTCATTTAAAAGTAAACATTGAATTAATAAGATAATTAAGTTGGCTTGTTTTCCTATTCACTCTGCAGGGGTCTATGAGAAAGAGGAAAAATGGAATTTTAAGCCCTTTTCAGTGACTGAATTTGACTCATCCAAGTGGACATCTGACTATTACTAAAACACATATAATTCAGTGGTCATCATCTAAAGCCAGGCAAGCCATGCATAAGGGGTGTGATTCACTGACACCGAGAAGTGTTTTCTGCCTAAAAGATACCTATACTTTTTTAGCTGATTACTGGGATTTCTTATTCATTATGATAAGTGTGTATCATCAGTTTAAGCATTGGGGGAGGGAAATATTTTTACATGTTACTGGAGAAGATAAACCTATTAAAACATTTTTAAAAATTTCAACATTGAAGGAACCCCAATGGACATCTAGGTCAACCTGGATCTCCACAAAAAACCTCCCAGGAACATCACCAAGTGATTGTTCAATTTCTAATTTATTTATTTTGTTTTTTTAAAATTTAGGTCTCCCAATTTCACCCAGGCTGGAAATAAGCAGCTACTCTCTGGCTAGATCCTACCACTGATCAGCTTGGAAGCTTCAGCTTACTCTGTTTCCAACCCCACCTTCTCCCTTCACCATCTCAGTACTGGATTTAGTTTGGACATCCCTCCTTTTCAGTCCTACTGAAGTTCAGAACTGCTATGCTCAAACAATCCAGTGGCTTCAGCTTTTTCACAAGTAGGGACTGCAGACATAGTCCACCATGACATGTTCATGATTACATTCTATGAGGGAATAACACTCTACCTCCTGAGGCAGTCTAGCCACTTTTGGAAAGCTTTAATTCAGGGTTTCTTAACCTGAGGGTCCATGAAAAGATTTGGGGGAAGTGGAAGAGAGAAGGGGGATCTGTGAACTTCATTGGAAAAAATTTACATTTTAAATCTCACTGAAATTTAGCATTTCCTTCAATTCTTAGAATAGGCAAACAATACTATTCTGAGATAGGATCCATAGGCTTTATCAGACCACCAAGAACTTCTGTCTTTCTCAGTGTGTTTCCTCGTCTCTCTCTTTTCTTCCCCTCCTCTCTCTCTCTCTCTCTTCTTTCTCTCTCTCTCTCTCTCTCTCTCTCTCTCTCTCTCTCTTCTCTCTCTCTCTCTCTCTCATTCTCTCTGTTTCTCTGTCTCTCTCTTTCTCTCTCTCTCTGTGTCTCTCTCTGTTTCTCTCTTTCTCTCTCTGTCTCTCTTTCTCTCTTACATACACACATACACACACACACACACACACACACACACACACACACACACACACATTAAAGCACTTGCTCTAGTTGCAAGGACATTTTTTCATTATCTCAGCTGAAACCTGCCCTTCTTTAACCTACCCATCACTCCTTCTTCTGCCCTTTGGGGCAGAACTAATCCCTCTTCCACATGACAGACTTCAACAACTTGAACATAATTATATATTCTGCCCCTGCCCCCACCAGACTTCTCTACTCTGTCTAAACATCTCCAGTTTCTTCAATGGACCCTTATGTTAACAGGTCCCCAATCTCCCTCGCTGTCCTGAGGGCACCCTTCTCTGGGAGCTTTCCAGCTTGTCAACATCCTTCCCAAAATGTGCTGCCCAGAATGGAACGCGGTACTCCAGCTGTAATCTCACCAGGGGAGAGAACAAAAAGACTCATCTCTCCTATGCTGGAGACAATGCCTCTATTAATACAGACTAAGAAGGCAATCACTTTTTTTCCCTCTTATTGCTAAACTGTGTCCCCTGAGTCTCATTGAACTTGCCATCCACTAAAACCACCAGATCTTTATCACACAAACTGTTATTTATCTGTGCCTTCCTGACCTGTATTTGCACAGCTGATTTCTTGAACCCTATGGCATTGTTGGGTACAGTAGATAAAGTATGATTAGCCTTGCTTAGAGTCCTAGGGGACAGTTGGCCAATGTAATGGCAGAACAGAAGGGGCTAAGTTGTCATCCATGGTAAGGAGCCTGTTGTGCTTTTTCATTTGATTCTTACAAATGATAGATTTTTGCTTGGAAGATTCATCCTTTTAATTTTATCCAAGACTATGGTATTTGTAGGGGAGTGGGATCAGAGAAGGAGGTACAGGAGAACCAGTTGTACTTCTAGGAAATTATCCAAAGCAATAGAGTCATCCAAGATTCCTAACTACAGTTTCAGAAAAAAGAATAGACTGATGGACAGATTGGGGTATTCCCTTAAGAAAATAGGATTTTATCAGTGGGATCCCACCTGGTAGAACATATTTCCTTGATTTTTTTTTTGCCCTTCTTCTGTATCCTTGGTGCCTTAGCATGCTATCTGATACAAAATAAGTTCTGAAAATAAAGTCTATTAATCACTAAGAGATTAACTGATTATCTCTGTCAGGATAGCTAGTTGAGAAGCACTTATGAAGCTCACAGTTATAGACACAAACTTTCAGTGAAGTGTTGGGCCCCTCATTAGAATCAATCACAAATGGGTCAGCCAGCTGGGAGGAAGCACTAGTTTAGGATTATCTCACTATGAATATGGGGCAAATGAGTACTGACAAAGTGTCTGTAACCTCAGTGTGAGCTAACAGGTCCCAGGCTGCATCAGCCAGCCCTTTCCGGAAATAATCCTGGAAGGCTGGTTCAACCCAAAGCCTCAAAGTGTCGGCACTCTAGATTACTGATCCTCCCTGGATCTGGCTATCTATCTCTTCTGCTTGCAATGGGTCATTGAGAGTCTACAGAGGATCCTGATCAGAATCCTTCCCAGTAACTAAGCCAAGGGCTTTTGCTGGGGCTATAGAAAACCACAAAAGCCATCTTGACCAAGTCTGCCCCAGCTCCTAGAGTACTGACCTTTGTCCATCTCCTGTTTGGGATACAAGAGTCTATCTGATTTGTCCATCTTCTGTTTGGGGCTAGAGAAGTCTATCTGATTTGTCCATCTCCTGTTTAGACCTAGAGGGGTCTACCTGATTTGTCCATCTCCTGTTTGGGGATACAGGAGTCTATCTGATTTGTCCATCTCCTGTTTGGGGCTAGAGAAGTCTATCTGTTTTGTCCATCTTCTGTTTGGGGCTAGAGAAGTCTATCTGATTTGTCCATCTCCTGTTTAGACCTAGAGGGGTCTATCTGATTGTCTATCTCCTGTTTAGACCTAGAGAAGTCTATCTGATTTGTCCATCTCCTGTTTAGACCTAGAGGGGTCTATCTGATTGTCCATCTCCTGTTTAGACCTAGAGGAGTCTATCTGATTGTCCATCTTCTGTTTGGGGCTAGTCCATCTTCTGTTTGAGGCTAGAGAAGTCTATCTGATTGTCCATCTCCTGTTTGGGGCTAGTCCATCTTCTGTTTGGGGATACAGAATTCTATCTGATTTGTCCATCTCATGTTTAGACCTAGAGGGGTCTATCTGATTGTCCATCTCCTGTTTAGACCTAGAGAAGTCTATCTGATTTGTCCATCTCCTGTTTAGACCTAGAGGGATCTATCTGATTTGTCCATCTCCTGTTTGGGGATACAGGAGTCTATCTGATTTGTCCATCTTCTGTTTGGGGCTAGAGAAGTCTATCTGATTGTCCATCTCCTGGTTAGGCTGATTGGCCAGAGAGGTCTATTTGATCATTGGAGGACTCATTACTTTAAGTGGGGGTGATTCATTGGTTCTCCTTTTATAGTCACCTAGATTTTTGCTCATAGAGAAGCAATCATATGCTGGACCCATCTCACTGTTAAACCATATTTTGAACTACAAGGGTTAGAATTGGGGGGCGGTGTAAGAAGGCAGCTAAAGGTATGTTCCAGATCCTGTGAAAGGACCCCAATGCCCTCAGTTCTGCAGGAAGGGTAGGATATACATTCAGGGCTGATGTCAGTTAATAGGCATTTATTAAGCACCTCCTGTATGACAGGCACAGTGATAGAAGTGGAGATACAAAAGAGGGCAAAGAAAGCCCCTCACTTAAAGGAGTTTATAGTCTATTAATGTCAGTGAGGTGAGAAGGGGCCAATCAGTGAGTAGGGCTCTAGGGAATATGGTGAGAGGGAACATATTGGGGATCCATATTGTAATAAGAGATGAAAGGGTGATCCTGGGATGGATTGGAGGACTGGTTTAGTGGGAGGGTGGTTGTAGTGGCAGGATGGATGGACAAACACAAACATGGAACCTGGAATTCTCATGTAAGAAATCTCCAGGGAGCCCCTATGGAATAGTACAGAGATGGAAAGTTCTAAGAGTGGATTGGCTCATATTGGGGGCAGCCAGAGGCTACAGTAGGTAGAGTCCTAGAGCTGGAATCAGTTCAAGTTCGTTACTAGCTGTATGAGTCTGCCTCAGTTTCCTCATCTGTAAAGTGGGAATAATAATAGCATCTATTCCCAGGTTGTTTCAAGGATCAAATGAATTAATAATTAGAAAGCACTCAGCATAATCCCTGGCACATAGCAAGTGCTTTATAAATATCAGTTATTATCATTATATTGTTATTGGTATATCTGGATCACAGGATTCTGAATTCTTTCTAGTTTCTGTTTTATTGATTATTTAATAGATTGGTGGGGGGGCAGGGATGAAGATGGGGGATAATTCATGTTTAACAGTAATTTTAGCAATAAAGCATGGAAAGAAAATATAGATAAAATATTATTATAAAAATATAAATAAAAAATAAAGTATAGGAAGAAAGCATGGAGGATGTCTGGGAAGGCAAAACCACTGAATCATCACTTTTCCTATATCTGGATCTCATCCATCACCAGTTGGGTCTTACATCAAGCCATATTCTGGTTCAAGGGTTTTCAAGATGACAACTGTCCAGGGTCAGATCTCAGTGCATCTGACATTTTCCCCCATGGAAGATAAAAAATGTCCTTTCAAAGCATATTTGACCTGAGTAAGAATCAAGGAGATAGCAATCCAAATTTCACCACAAATTGCTTAACTTCTTTGAGCCTCAGTTTCTCCATTACAAAATATGACTGTCAGACTCAGTGACCTTTCAGGTCACTTCCAGCTCTGAATCTGTAATTCTTGCATTGTGAAATGGGACCACAGTCCAAGGCCTTGGTATTTGTGCTGAGTAATACAATTAGTTTCTGAAAGCACATTTTTGACCTTTACCTTTCTGGGAATAGTTTGTGCTGAAAACAATGCAGATTCCTTGGAGCCACTGAGTCGCTCAATTTT
Organism: Antechinus flavipes; assembly: GCF_016432865.1. Classification (NCBI taxonomy): domain Eukaryota; kingdom Metazoa; phylum Chordata; class Mammalia; order Dasyuromorphia; family Dasyuridae; genus Antechinus; species Antechinus flavipes. The sequence goes on along the minus strand of NC_067401.1, from coordinate 414,909,737 downwards.
TAAAAGAGCAGTCTGTCCCAGTTACTCTCCCAAACTCTTCAAGAGCCTATATTGTTCCCCCACACACACTTCCCATACACAAAGAAGGAAATGGGGGAGTATAAGGGACCAAATTCTTAGCAAATAAGAGCTTTCTGTTTCTCTCTCTGTGTCTCTCCCTTTTTCTTTCTTTCTCTCTCACTTCTCCCTCCCTCTATCTTTCTCTCTCTCTCTCTCTCTCTCTCTCTTCTCTCTCTCTCTCTCTCTCTCTCTTCTCTCTCTTTCTTTCTCTCTCACTTCTCCCTCCCTCTATCTCTTTTTCTCTCTCTGTGTGTGTCTCTCTTTTTCTTTCTTTCTCTCTCACTTCTCCCTCCCTCTCTTTTCCTCTATCTTTCTCTATGTCTCTCTTTTTCTTTCTTTCTCTCTCACTTCTCCCTCCCTCTATCTATCTTTCTCTATGTCTCTCTTTTTCTTTCTTTCTCTCTCACTTCCCCCTCCCTCTATCTCTTTTTCTCTCTCTGTCCTCTTTCTCATTCCCCACCTCTTTCTACCCCATTCTATCAGACCCCTAACCAGCCCCACAAATCTCCTGCCAAGGCAAGGAGAGGGTTGAGTATAGTATAGTACATGAAGAGGAGAAAGATGGGACAGCAAAATAGAGGGAGATAATCCCTGGGGGATATGTTGGGAGGACCAAAGGGAGCCATTTAATATTATCAACTAGTGTGACTGACGGGTTCAGGGTTCTTATAGTGGTGGAAATAGATAGGGTACCATTCTCCTAGAATGGGTACCCACCTGGAGATTATAATCCAAAGGGAAGGAGCTGGAAAGACAGAGGAGTCCTTGTTACTGGAGCCAAGGAAATGGGTTAAAATAAAGGAAAAAAAGACTAGAGCCCATTTTTTTTCCAGGATAAATGTGAAGACAATAAATAAAATGGTGCTCTAGGGAGGAAGGACACTAGGAGCTGGGGGAAGGGTTGAACCAGGAAAGACGTCTCTTGGAAAGTGGTCCTTGAGTCATGTCTGGAAGGAAAAGAGGAATTCTCTGGGGGAGGAAGTGGATTAAGGGTCAGTGGGGAAAGGTGAAATTTAGGATCTGACCTCTGCTGTGTGTGGCCAAGGTAAGGTGGGTCATGGGATTGAGGAGGCTGATGATGGAGGAGAGTAGGACAGGGTGTAGTGCTGGGGTTTCAGAGAGGAATCAATAGGGGCTGATACAAAACAGTCACCATGATTTAATTAGGATAGATATTGTTAATCTAGTAAACTTCAGGAAATGGAGTTAAAGGGAGAGTCTAGAAATGATATTGAGGCGTGAGGAGGATTCAGATTACCACTGCAGGGCTGGACTGGGGGTGGGGAAAGGGAAAGGGAGAGTTGGGTGGAGGGAAGGCCGGCTAATAAGAGGGAGGATGGATAGAGGGGATCATGGGTGGGAGGGAGCCGGGTCTCAGTGAGGGCAAGTGGATAGGAAAGCAACAGAAAGAAGTCTGGGGCTGGGCGGGAGGGAGGGGGAGGAGGAGGAAGGAAATTTTATCTCTGGGGTACAAGCATTCTAGAAGCTGGAGTGGAAAGGTTGGGAGTGGGTAGGATAGGTTTAAAGAGGCTGTTAGAAGCAGTTCATCCTGGAAATATGAAGTAAAAACAAAAAGCACCAATAAAACTTAAAAAAAAAAAAAAGAAAACTCTTAATACAACTTGAAGTTATTGAGGGAAACAAATTCCTCTTCTGGCTAGCTCTAGGTACAATTCTCTAAATTTAGGTCAAGAGTCCTCTATATAGTCCCTTGATTAAAAAAAACCAAAAAAACAAAAAAAACCTGTTGAATTTATTTTTATTGCCACACCTCAAATCTCTTGAACTAGATGTGCTGGCCTTGGTCTAGCTCCTTTATGCTATCAGTCACATGTTACAGATATGTAATTAAGTCACTTCACTGCTCTGTGACTCAGTTTCCCTATCTGTAAAACAAGGGGATTGGACCAAATGATCTCTCAAGGACTCTTCAGCTCTATAAAATTCTGTGAGTCAGTAAAAAAATTTTGATTTTGACTTTTTTTTTTTAGTATAGTGGTGGAAGGAACCAGGAAGGAATTGATTCTCTATCCATACAGAGGTGGAGGCAGGAGAAGGGGGTAAGTGGGGCAAAGAGTTAAGAGGTTAAGTAATTTGCCAGTCACACTGCTAGTGCTTGACAGTTAGGATTGGAATCCAAGATTTCCAGGCCAGCTCTTTTATGTCCCTGCTTCTCATTGCTCATATAGCTTTCTTCTTATTGAAGGTTTCCTCACATGCCTCTGAAGTACGTTAGCACAAATGCAGATGAGGAAACCGAGACTTAATTTCAGTTAC